>NC_073302.1:283540667-283840667 GCF_027595985.1 Sorex araneus | reverse complement strand
CTCTCCATTCGTCCTTTCCCTGAGAACGTAGAAGTCTCTCTGGACTTGGCCTTCCCAACGATGTCACACTGGAGGCTCTTTTAGGGTCAGGGCAGTGAGATCTAGCTTCTTACTGGATTTAGCATATTAATACACCATAGGAAGCTTGCAAGGCTGTCCGATGTGGGCAGGAAACTCTCAGTAGCATGCCAGTTTCTCCCAGAGGGAGAAGTAGGCTAAAAGATATCTTCTGGGAACTCGCCTTTAAGTCTCTGGGTGCTGACCATTGATGGGATCACACACACTTGGGTTCCTCTGCCGGTACCTTCGTGCATGAGGCCTGTCCTAACGTGTGGAGAGGGGCCTCCAGCATGGCTGTAGCTAGGTTCCGGTGGTCTTCGGCCGCTGGGAGCTCTGCTTGGGGTGGGGAGGGAAGCTGGAGCCCATCCCCCCCAGGGTCCTTGGGGAAAGCAGCCAGGCGTGAGGGCAAGAGACTCTCTGCATCGCTCTCTTCTGGGAGCTCGCTTTTAAGTCTCTGGATGTTAGCCGAATAATTGTGTAAGTCCATCAACGGCATTCAACTCATATAATTTATAAAACAAGCATCTCTCTCTTAATGAAAGTAAACTCAAATAAGAAATAGCATATCACAAAACATAGTTCATCTACAGTTGAAGTCAGAGCAGGGGACTTTCTGGCGAGATCAAGATGGGTAGATGGTATAGTTGTCCAGGACTTTTGTTTCCCGACATCTGGTTATTTGGCTCTAAGGTCAAGATCTGCTCATAGTAACCTGCTGCCAAGGCTTGTTAGTTCAGAGGGTTCCAGGTAACTTTTTCATGGAGGATGTGGGTTTCACATTTGTTCTTCACTCCCTAGGGCAGGACTTGGCAAACAATTCATGCAAAGAATCCTACAGTCTCTTTGGCAATGAGTCAGCTCTGCTCTTAGCACAGCTACAGACAACATCCAAGTGAGTGGAGATGGCCGTGTTTCAATTGAACTTTCTTTTCAAGAGCAGTCACAAACCCTAGGCAGGATTTGGCTCGCTGACCATAATTCTCTGACTTTGATTTTTATTTTTCTCCTCTTTCAAACTACCATGTGTCATTCTTATTGCATCAGGAAAAGTAGGCAAATCTAACATTTTTTTTCCACTGGTTTCTTACTGTGAGTTTAATATCTCATGAATAACCTCACTGATGGCATCGGGAATCTAAAAGTAGGACTTATTTTCCCTAAGTAAATGACTTTTAATTTTCAATATCTCTAAGAATTTAGGGTGTGGGCTATTTTTCATATATGTGTATACATATGTTTATACACACATATGTGTATGTACATACATATAATATACGTGTATATTTTCCCATTAGCTATAGGAGAGATGCTTTGTTGCAGTCTTATATTAACTATTTATATTTAGTCCCTATTGCCTCAGTAATTTGGATCAAATTCACATTTCTCTTCCAAGTTCAGAAATCAATTCAACATAAGATTTCAGCCTTGTGGTGAACATTGTGAAAATAAATGTGATAGTGTTCCTATTTTCTACTGATGCCTCATTATCCCAAATCTTCAGTGAAAGAAGTGTTCCATCTGGCTGATTTCCCAATCATGAAAGCTCATTGCTTTAAGCACCAAGACTCGAGTTTATTAAAGCCATTTTGAATTAAAGTTCGAAAAAAACTACGTACTTTCTCATTATTTTAAACAGTCTACTGACCAGAACTGTAGCATTTTAATGCCTTAGAATTATGAAATGAACCAATACAGTGAACTGTAATTCTGTTATACTCTGAGGACATGCTGAGCTATAGGGGGACGTTTTATTTTGGGCAAAATGACCCAAGAGAGCTATGGATTTGAGCATGGGATCATTTCTGACACTCTGATGCTCCTCCACGGCTCAACTGCCCTAAGTATTATGCCAAACTTTAGAACGCTGGGAAGTTCTTGTGTGTGAAAAACAAATACACTGTCTATAAACAGTAATAATTATTTCCTCTGTTTTTTTTTAATTTTTTGATTTTTGAGTCACACCCACTGATGCTTAGGGTTTACTCCTGACTCTACACTCAAGAATTACACCTTATGGTACTCAGGGGAATGCATGGGATGCCAAGGATTGGACCGGGGTTGGCCCTGTGCAAGGTAAATGCTCTACCCACTGTGCTATCATTTTGGCCCCCATGATGATTACTTTCATTTAAAATCTTGATGTGAGACTCAAGGAAGGTGTGTAGGACTTATCATCTGAGTTTGTTCGGAAGGTAGTAAAATGCATTTTTTTTTTCTCCTTCGGAAGTTTATCGACACTTCTTTGGTTGAGGACCCAGAATGTCTACAGCAGTGGTACAGGGTGGCTTCGAAGGCTGCAGTGATTATCTCCAGGGCAGGAAACAGCACAAGATCTTGCGTGAAACACATTTGGTGCAAGCGGAACAACTTGAGTGCTGGAATCATGGTCGTGCCGAGACTTAAACAAGATCACAGCAATAGTTTCAGCAAAAACTTTAAATGTAAACACAGAGTTGGGGGCGGGAGCAGGTGGGAGGCCTTTATAAAGGCACTGTACTGGGGTTGGAAGCCGCAGGAAGTGGATTAAAGAGTGTTTGGCATTGTATGATAGCGGGAGTTTTGTGGCCAGGGATTTATGGGAGAGGCAGCCGAGCTTCTTGGGGACGCGGGCTGGAAGTCTCACACAGTGAGCGGGTTCTTCAGTGAAAGCATTAAATTGTGACTTGCTCTTTACTTCCACATTGATGCTAAATTTGTGTTATAGGTTTTTGAAAACTAATTTCCAAGACTGTAGAGATTGCTTTAATTTTCACTTTGCTTTTAAAGATTTAGTGATGCAAAGAAGAAGGGAGGGTGGGAGGAATAGAGGGAGAGAGAGAGACAGAGAGAGGGAGAAAGAGAGAGGGAGAGAGAGGGAGGGGGAGAAAGAGAGAGGGAGAGAGAGAAGAGGGAGAGAGAGGAGAGAGAGGGAGAGAGAGAGGGGGAGAAAGAGAGGAGAGAAAGAGAGAAGAGAGAGAATTCTAAATAGTTGCTTGACACACATTCCCAAAATGTTTCAACTTATGTACAGTTTGGAGAAGAGAGCTCTATTCTCAATGAAGGGAACATTAAAATAAAATCATAACATTGTTTCTTTTTTACATTTTAACAATATATTAATTTTTACTATGCATTAGTAATCATTTGTGTTATATTCTAGTAAAATCTGCATTTTGCTTTTATTTATTAATAGTTTAAGAATCTTAAATAGATATTTTTCTGATATTTTCCTCCAGCATTTTCCACATTTCTTGCTACTTTGCCTACATTTTACAAGTATGTGTGGGGAGCATTGAGTTTTGGGATCACAACTAGGGTTCCTTATTTCTGACAGGCATCTGACTGTTCTTAATTATCTAGATAGACAATAAAATGCCTGTTTTGAGTTGGATGTTTTTATCTGTGAGCAGGACCTACTGGTGAATATAATACACCCACTCATATATGTTTTTCCAATTCAGAGTATTCTAATCTGAAACAATGCTATGAAAATTTAGTCCAGAAGTTTCCACATTTATCTGAAATTAACAGAAAAAAAATTCCCTCAACACCAGCTGGAAATTTACTTTGTGTATGAGAACAAACAACAAACAACACCAATACAACCAAAGTTGATAAAAAATGCTTTGAGCCAGTGTCCCGAAGGGGTGGTATGGAAACTCTACTAGACTTATCGGTTCATTCTGCAAACATCCTAGGTCAGAAAGAGCATCAGGAAGAGCAGGAATGGAGGTTTTGCCATTGTGAGCCCTGCAGTCCTGTTTTTTTT
The DNA here is from genome assembly GCF_027595985.1 of Sorex araneus. Classification (NCBI taxonomy): domain Eukaryota; kingdom Metazoa; phylum Chordata; class Mammalia; order Eulipotyphla; family Soricidae; genus Sorex; species Sorex araneus. The sequence continues at coordinate 283,836,859 of NC_073302.1, read as the reverse complement.
CCCTCTTTTATCAAATATTTATTTATTTTATTTATTTATTTATTTATTTATTTATCTATCTTTTCGGGTCACACCTGATGATGCACAGGGATTACTCCTGGCTCATGCACTCAGGAATTACTCCTGGCAGTGCTCAGGGACATATGCGATGCTTGGAATCGAACCTTGATCGGCTGCATGCAAGGCAAGCACCCTACCTGCTGTACTGTCAATCCAGCCCCATCTTTTATCAAATTTAGATTGTCTGTTTCAACTCTCACATTTTCAAAGATCAGAATTGTTGGACACATTCATACATACATGCCAAGAGCAAAATGAATTAATCTAAATAGCATACTAAATCTATAGCAAAGTGAAAAATACTCTCCAAATCTGCCCTAGAATTTTCAAAGGCAGCCCAACCCACTCAAAATTAGTTGGTTACCTTCTCATGTGTTAAGCTATTTAATTCTTCTTTAATTGCTTTGGGTGCTTTGATCCCTTTGTAATCCGGCAAGCAACCACATACAACTATATGACTATACTTTTAAGTACAAAAATGAACATTTGAAGTACTTATTGTAATAAAGACTCAAACTCTTTGCCAAGGGATATTCTTACGCTCAGTGTCTTTCTGAGATAAAGGGAAGAAGGGAGGTTAATATTTTTATTTACAAATATTTTTTAAATTTTCCTATTCTTTTTTAGTGGAGAGAATCAATAGTAACACTTTCTCAAGCTGTATATAAAATAAAAATATATAGGAACTAGGAAGAGAAATAAGTCAAAGAATGACAACATTATTTTTTTCCCTGTAAAGGAATGAACTCCTGGATCATATGTTTTTAATTGCAGCTTTCTCACTATAGCATGAAATCAGCTATAGATATATTTAAATAAAAATCCAATAAAATTTTTACACATAATAGGTGGTGGGTCAGATTTATCTCTTGGGCCATAATTTTCTTTATCTTTGTTTAAAATTTTATTTACTTGATTTTTATTTACTTGATTTTGTCAGTGAGATGCTAGGATTTACATACTACCTGTGATGACATGGCTTTTTTTCTAGGGAATACAAATGAGTTTTTTTCCCAACTGTTTTAGATAAAAAAAATTGATTTCCTAATATTATTTGGAAAAGTAAGAGCTTCTTATTTAAAGACAGCTAGTTATGAAATTAGGCATTATCAAATGACACCTATACCTGTTTCCTATTGAAGATCACAATCTAAACATACTTGACTTTTGTGGGTTTTGTCTATACTGTAAAGCATTACCTGTGTTCGTTCTTCTTATGCATCACATTTTCATCTGATGCTACCAACATTTTAGAAATAAGGATTTCACTCACAAATTCACTCTGAAAGTTAACTTTTGTGGGTTGGGTGTTGGATTGAGCCTGTTGTGGGTGTGCTTTCAAATCCCACTGAATAGGAACCCTTGCCTTATTCATGCATGAGTCTTTCTCCAGGATACTGATGATCTCAGACTAGCTGCTCTGCCAGCCCGAAAGGAAGTCTGAGTCAGGAGTGTAGCATCAGCTTGAAAAGGCTTCTTTAATCTATAACCTAGAAGACTTTAAAGGATTCCTCAGACATTAGGCCTTACGAGAAAAGAAAACACAATGGAAAAGCATGAAATAAGCAAGAGGACTTTATTTTTCTATCTTTGTAGACTCTGTTAGAAAATTCAAAGAAACTTCACATGTAAAGTGAGTTTGAACCAATGGAATACTTACCCCTCCAAATTTTCCCATCCCTTGGTCACTTCTCAACTTTTTTTTTATGAACAATATAAGAAATGAAAATAGGATCTTCATACAGAATCATAAAACTCTCAAACATCCTGGATCAAAACGTGTGTGGGCTAATATTTATACTTCTGAATATCTGCCACTAGAGTGACAGAAATTCCAACATCTATCCAATATTCAAGATTTTTTTTCTTTTTGGGTCACACCTGGCAATGCACAGGGGTTACTCCTGGCTCTTCACTCAGGAACTACTACTGGCGGTGCTCAGGGGACCATATGGGATGCTGGGATTCGAACCTGGGTCGGCCGCGTGCAAGGCAAACACCCTACCCGCTGTGATATGGCTCCAGCCCCAAGATTTAATTTTTGAAAAAGTCTTTTCTCAAAGTTATTTTAATATCATGGATTTTAAACATATTTCTTATTTTTGCATTTCACTTAGCTCTTCATTAACATCCCATTATGTATAGGTACTTTTCTTCTTCCCTCTGAAATATTGGCACATCCTTGCACTCAATCTATATCACATTGCCCAATATTTCTCTTCATGCTCTACTCCAGAAACTTCATTTCTTTAGCACTTATCTTGCCTATAAGAAAGCATCCTTAAGCTTAGCACTAAACAGAAACATGACAGTCCATATTTATCTTTCTTAGGAAATGTATATTAGAATTTAATTCTCCCATGATATGCTGCATTATACCTATCACATGTCTTCCAGTGGTTTCATTATACCTATCACATGTCAAACAGTGGTCTCCAGCATACTTCCTTGGTATTCTTTTTTTTTCTTTTTTAATTTAGTTTTTACTGAATAACCATGTTGAAAGTTTCAAAGTTTCAGGCTTAAATTTCAGTTACATAATGCTCGAACCAGTGCACATATTCCACCACCAAGAACCACAGTAAACCTCCCCCCCACCCTCCCTTCCTTGGTATTCTTAATTTTTTTTCATTGAATTGCTATGATAAACACATTTACAAAGTTGTTCATAATTAGATTTCAGTCATATGATATTTCAATTCCCATCCCTTCACCAGTGTACTTTTCCCACCACCAATGGTCCCCATTTCCCTCCTGCTCTCCCCACCTCCCTCCACTATGGCAGGCACTTCTCTCTATCTCTGTCTCTGTCTCTCTCTGTCTCTCTCTTTCCTTTTGGGCCTTTACATTTGCAATGTAGATATTGAAATGTTATCAGGTATATCCCTTTACCTACTTTCAACACTCAGTTTCTATTCAGATGATCATTTCCAACTATTATTGTCATGCTAATTCCTTCTCTATCATAATTCCCCTATGCCCCCACACTGTCCCCCCATCTTTTTATTGATTCACCGTGAGGTACAGTAACAGAGCTTTCATGTTTGAGCGTCGATCATACAATCATCAAACACTCATCCCTTCACCAGTGCACATTTTCCACCACCAAAGTCCCCAGTATTCCCTTCCTTCCCCCATTCTCCACCTACCCCTGCCTGTGTGGCAGACAATTTGCACAATACTCTCTTCCTCTACTTTGGTTACCTTCTATATTTGAGCCTAGTCCCACCACTACTCATACCTGCCAAAAAGGCAATGCTAGACAATGCGTTTTGTATTGCTTGTTATGGATACAATATAATGCCAGGCGTCTGTGAGAGCAGCTGAGCACTCTAGGAATTCTAAAATTCTAAAATTTTAATAATTAGGGTCTGGAGAGAACTCATGACTCCCAGAAGGGAGCATAAAATGAGGCCCCCACAACCATGCCACCAGGCTCCGCACCAGGCTGTTTTCACATGGGGTGCCCCAGAGGGGTGAAGATAAGACTCCTCCCCGCCCCAAAGGACCCAGCCCTGGCACCCGACCTCCACTACCCAACTGCTGCCATGCTCCAGTCTGTTTTCCACATGCTTGGGCCAAGCCTCACACGTGAGTGAACATGTTCTTGGACCACGCGGCTGCGACACATCATCATAGAGGGAAATAAATATATATGCCTCTCGGAGAGCTTGGCAAGCTACCAAGAGACACGGCAGAGCCTGGCACGCTCTGTGTGGCATATTCAATATGCCAAAAAGAAGAACAATAGTAGGTCTTATTCCCCTGACCCCGAAAGAGCTTCCAATCATTGGGAAAGATGAGTAAGAAGAGGCTGCTAAAATCTCAGGGCTGGGATGAATGGAGACGTTACTGGGCCCGCTTGAGTGAATTGATGAACAACGGGATGACAGTGATACAATGATACAAGGTCTGGAGAGATCGCTGCAGCAAGTTTTTGGGTTCAAGATTCATTTGTGTGTCTCTGGATCATGGTCATGTGGGAGCTTAAGTAGACGGTGGCCGTATGGACGTCATCTCAGCGTCCCATCGGGGCAGGGGGAACGAGAAGGGCCGACTCCTACCCTGTCCCATGAGGCCTGGTGTTTCCCGCCACTGCCACCCGTACCTGGAGCTTTTCAGAGTTCTAGAAGATGGAGGCCACCGGGGTTCCTAGAGGGCAGGCAAAGAAATGGCACCTGCCCCCCAGCTGGACTGGCCCGGTGAAAATGCCCTATGGCAAAGTCCAGAGCCATCTCTGCAGCAAGTTGCTTGGGTCCGAGATTCATTTGTATGTCTCTGGACCTTGGCTGTGTGGGAGCTTTAAGTAGACGGTGGCCGTCTCCATCTCCACACACTCTTGGCTTCCAACCTTTGGCCAGTCCTCCTGGCCCCTGTTTACCCCTGCCTTGGATATTAGTCTCAAATTATATATATTTTTTATATCCTACAAATAAATGCAGTCATTTTATATCCGTTCCTCTTCTTCTGACTCATTTCACTCGGCACGATACTCTCCATGTTTCCCTTGGTATTCCTCTATTTGTCTCAGGAATGTGGGTTGAATAATACTGACAATGGTGGACAATATCAGTAGACAAGTATGTATTGCTGATTGTGGACAATATAGGTGGACAAGTCAAATTAAAAACTGGCAGGAATGTATTACTCAAAATAGGCAATATGGGTTTCTGTTCATTTTTATGATTGCAGAACATAGCACTATCACTATACTTTTTCAGCCAAAGAAGAACTCATTACTTTGCAGATCATAGAAACAACGTGATCACAAGTTAATACTGAGAATATATTTAAACTCTGCTATATCTTTAAACAAGGTCAGCTCCATCTGAAATAAATTAGAATGGAATATTTGAGAATATTTTGTTATATCAAAATTGAGAGTCAGGGTTATCCAAAATTATTTTACATAGTGAAATTATTTTTGTTTGTTTTTTTGGTGGGGCCACACTTTGTTGTGTTCAAGGCTTACTCTTGGCTCTATGCTCAGGGATAACTCCTTACAAGCTCAGGGAACCACCTGAGATATTGGGAATGGTCCCTAGGTCAGCTGTGTTCAAGACAAATGTCCTAACAGCTATATTACTGCTCTGGACCAAGTGAAAATTTAGAATTGACCTGTAACATTTTCTCATAGCATTAAAAAAATAAGAATTCATATGTTATGGGCTGGAGCAACAGTACAGTGGGTAAGGCATTTGCCTTGTATGCAGCCCACCTGATTCAATTTCCAGCATCCCTGAGCACCGGCAGGAGTTAATTACTGAGTGCATGATCCAGGAGTAACCCCTGTGCATCACCGGGTGTGATCCAAAAAGCCAAAAAAAAATTTATATGTTATTTTATTTACTTTGTTTGATTGTCCTTTTAATTTTGCATTCATTTTCCTACTTTATCATTTATTTTCATAATAAATTCCTACCATTTACTCTGGTATAAAATTCAAGAGAGTAGCTTCAAAAATAGATACATATATATGTTTGTGTTTTAGGCAAATGAATCATTTTCCCATGCAGTGAACTTATTTCATACATTGACTTTTTTTGCACACTAATGGATAAGTTTATTTATAAGTAATTTATTTATAAGCTATTCCTCCTATTTTGAATAACTAAAAATACCTGTTCACACTGTATCACACCGTCATTCTGTTGTTCATCAATTTTACTCAAGTGGGCGCCAGCAATGTCTCCATTTGTCCCAGCTCTGAGATTTTAGCAGCCTCTCCTTACTTGTTTTTCCCAACAATTGAAGGCTCTTTTCAGAGTCAGGGGAATGAAACCTGTTATTGTTACTGTATTTGGCATATCAAATACACCACCGGGAGCTTGCCAGGCTCTTCCGTGGAGCACTGAGAAGACGGTCGAACTTGACTATCTAGAGGAAGTAAAAAATACCTCTTAACAAATAAAATAAAAAAACTGTTGGCCAAAATGGAAACATTTTTAGACACAATGATGCATGTAAAATATCCAGCCAAATGCTGCCAGGACTCTGCTTTTACCCCCGTATCTCATCTAGCACCCAAAGGCTTTCTTCACTGGTTGAATTACAGACACTTACCCAGGCACTGCAGATTTTAACCTCAAATTCTAGACTTTAAAGTTTAATAATCAATGTCTCCTCTGTAGCATTCTCTGCCTGAGAAATAATAGGAAAAACCAGCAGTTGAATCCTGCTGGGCCACGTGGCTATTTCTTGCAATAATCTTTGTGACTCAGAGAGATTCTGATTGAACACACACATCTGCTCTTACTAGTCTTTGGTGGTTGGAGAGAAAGCAAAGCAGTTCCCATGAAGTGGAACCTACTATTTTATGTAGATTGGGCAATAGATGTCAATCAGAACGAGTTTTAAGGGCAATCTGTGCCCAAAAAAAGCAACTACTAAATGCCTTAATGTATCAGAAATAATGCAGATGTAGAAAGTCACAAATGAAACTGTCAAAATGGTTTAGTGGAGGCAGAAGGAATCTTGGACCTTTCTAGTTAAAAGCTTCACTGCTTTTGGCAAGTCACTAAAACGGTCTCTTTGTGTCTCTCTGTGAAGCGAGCATAAAAAACTGCATTATAGTTTTGTTTTAAAGATTGAAAATAGAAAATAGGTCTACGCACTGCCTGGAGTTTCTAGGGCACTGTCAGTGCTCGTAGATGTGGGGTAACCATTGCTGTCACTTGTGCTCTCTACAGGATTTTATTTTCTTCATTGATTTAGTTTTTATGAAGACACTGTGATTTACAAAGCTGCACATCGCTGAGTTTGAGGCGTACGTGTTATAGCACCAGTAGTATCTCCAACGTCACCTTCCCTTCCCAGGTTCCTCAGCCTGTCTTCTTACCAGGAACGTTTTTGTTGTTGTTGTTGTTGTTGTTGTTGTTGTTTGGATGTGTGCAGTCTCTGTGGCATGAGATGATATCTCATTGTCATTTTTCTTTTTTTCCTTCCCTCTACTGAACAGACTTTAAATCTCTCTCTATATATATCTTTATGTATATATACATATATACATATAGATCACTGTATCACAGTCATCCCATTGATCATCAATTTGCTCAAGCCGGCGCCAGTAACATCTCCATTTATTCCAGTCCTGAGATTTTAGCAGCCTCTCTTTACTCGTTCTTCCCAGCAGTGCCACATCACAGGCTCTTTCAGGGTAAGGGGAATGAGACCCCTCATTGTTACCATATTTGACATGAATATGCCATGGAGAACTTGCCAAGCTCTGCAATGAGGGCAGGATACTGTCAGTACCTTGCCAGCTTCTCTGATAGGGAGAAATAGGCTATAAAAGATTGCGCAGATGCGAAAATAAATATATATATATGTGTGTGTGTATGAATATATATACATATATATTAATGAATCACTGTGAGTTACAGTTTCAAACTTACAAACTTTCATGATTATGTTTCAGTCATACAATGATCGATTACCCATCCCTCCACCAGTGCTCATTCTCCACCACCAATGTTCCCAGTATCCTTCCCGACACCCCCCCCCATCTCCACTGTCCCCCCCTCATCTTTGTGGCAGGCACATTCCCTTTTACTCTCTCTCTCTCTCTCTTTCTCTCTCTCTCTCTCTCTCTCTCCTTTTGGGAGTTATGGTTTTTGCAATACAGGTAATAAGTGGCCATCATGTTTGGTCTATAGTCTACTTTCAGCATGCATCTCCCATCCTGAGCAAGTCCTTCAAGCATTATTTACTTAGTGATCCCTTCTCTATCCCAGGTGCCTTTTTCCTCATCATGTGAGGCCAGCTTCCAAGTCATGGAGCAATTCGCCTGGCCCTTACTTCTTTTTTTTTTTTTTTTTTTTTTTGCTTTTTGGGTCACACCCGGCGATGCACAGGGGTTACTCCTGGCTCTGCACTCAGGAATTACCCCTGGCCGTGCTCAGGGGACCATATGGGATGCTGGGATTTGAACCTGGGTCGGCCGCGTGCAAGGCAAACGCCCTACCCGCTGTGCTATCTCTCCAGCCCCTGGCCCTTACTTCTATTTCCTTAGGTGTTAGCATCCCATTCTGTTACTTTATATTCCATAAATGAGTGTGGTCAATCTATGTCTGTCCCATTTCACTTAGTATGATACTCTCCAGGTTGATCCACTTATATGCAAATTTCATGATTTCTTATTTTCTAACAGCTGCATAGTATTCCATTGTGTAGATGTACCAAAGTTTCTTTAACCAGTCATCTGTTCTCAGGTACTCAGTTGTTTCCAGATTCTTACCAAGAACAATTTTAACTTTGGTTGTTGTGGTTTGGATCTCTTTCTTTCCGTGATTCCATAGTTTGGATAAATGGTTGATAATTCCTCTACACCACTGATAAACCTGAGGCCCTTGACTCTTGTCCCTGGCTACTTCTTATTTTCCCATGTGCAAAACAAAGACATCCTATTAGACTGACTTCCTTCCTTCCTTCCTTCCTTCCTTCCTTCCTTCCTTCCTTCCTTCCTTCCTTCCTTCCTTCCTTCCTTCCTTCCTTCCTTCCTTCCTTCCTTCCTTCCTTTCTTTCTTTCTTTCTTTCTTTCTTTCTTTCTTTCTTTCTTTCTTTCTTTCTTTCTTTCCCTCCCTCCCTCCCTCCCTCGCTCCCTCTCTCCCTCCCTCCCCACTTTCTTTCTTTCTTCTATCACAGTGAGATGCACAGTGACCAAGTTATTCACAATTGGATTTCAGTCATGCAATGTTCCAACACCCATTCCTTCACCAGTGTACATTTCCCACCATCAGTGTCCCCAGTTTCCCTCCTGTCCCAACTCTGTCTTCTATGGCAGACACTTTTCTTCTCTCACACTCTCTGACCACTTCTTATCTGCTTCTTTCCTTCCTCAATTTCTTTCTTCCCATGTTCTTCTTTCTATATTCTTGGGTCAAGGATAATTGAGTTACACCCTTTTAATATCTTCCATTCCTTTGTCCAGTTATTTCATATACTGAAGATAGATCATCCTGTGTTTGTCTTTCTTCTTATGTCCTTGTTTAGCATGACACACTCCAGTTTCATCCAAGTTAGAGCAGATTGCATGATTTTGTTTTTGTTGTCCCTTGCCATTGCATAGTGTTCCACTGTGTTCATATACCAATTTTTCATAATCTACTCACCTTTCCTTGGACACCTATGTTGATCCCATCTTAGCTATTGAACAGTGCTGCAATGAATCATGCTGTGCATTTGTCCTTTTGATGGAATGTTTTGGTGCCGTGGAGGTCGATAGCTAGAAGTGGAATTGCTGGGTCTTTTGGCAGCTTAATTCTTAGCAATCTCCATACTGTTCTCCACATGAGTTGAATAAGACAACATTTCCACCATCAGTGACATCTTTGTCAACACCAGTATTTTTGATATGTACTCTTCCCACTGAAATGAGATGGTATCTTACTGTCATCTTGGCTTGGACTTCATTAATAATTAGTGGCATTGAACAGGTTTTCTTTTCTTTATTTTTTTGTGTCTTTGGCAGGCTCTTTTATAGCTCAGGATCATCATTATGACATTAATAAGACCCTTTGTCTATGAGAATCTGGAGCAACATTCATCTTTTCTCTGTTTTTTCATGAAATGCAGTGAACCTATTTACATTTCTATTAGGGCTGAATTATCTGCTGTTTGACTGTGTGAAATACTGTGGTTTTGCTCTTCACATGCCCATTGTCTCTTTTTCTTTTATTATTTATTATATCATGATTTGCTAAGTTATTCATAATAGTATTTCAGGCATAAAATATCCCAAACCCAATTCCACCACCAGTGTGATTTTTCCTCCACCAATGTCCCCAGATTCTCACTCCCTTGTCAGGCATAAACTAATTTACTTCACAATGTGAACTGAAGTGATAACACAGCAGGTAGAGTGTTTGCCTTGCACATGACTGACCTGGGTTCAATTCTTCCATCCCTCTGGAAGAGCCCGGTAAGCTGCCTAGAGTGTCCCACCTGCACAGCAGAGCCTGGCGTGCTACACGTGGTGTATTCGATATGTCAAAAACTGTAACATCAAGTCTCCCATGGAGACATTACTGGTGCCCGCTCCAGCAAATCAATGAACAGGATGGAAGTGCTACAGTGCTACTTCACATTGTATTTTGCAACACAAGCATCATGGCATCATCATCAAAACTTTAGATCATTAAAAGTCAATTTTGGTAATTGTTATGTCTCACAATGATGTTAATGAAGTCACTGAAACTTACTGGGCTGGTTTGTCTGGGTTGAGATGTTGAGTGCTTTAACATTTGCCTTTGGCCATCCATCTGTCTTCTTCAGAGAAGTGTATCTCTTCCTTTCCTCTCCCCAGTTAAAGCATTTTCTCTGGACTTCATACTCCGTCTGAATACTCTGACTGTGGAAGTTTCTACCTTGTAGCACCAGAGAAGATATTTCATAAGGTATAAAGTACACTTTTTCTTCTTTAATTATTTACTTCTTCCCATGCAGATCCCAATTTGGTCATAACGTTCCCTTCATTTTCCCAAGTTACATATAATGCTTTTTCTACCTACAAAACCAGGAAGTTCCCAAAACCTTTTAAACTTGTGGCACTGTTCATAAGGGATACAGGCTGTGTTATTTCCAATGATGTGATCTAATTAGAAATAATGAGAATTCAATCCTGGAAATCTGTTTCTTTACTATATAAGAAGAAAACTATGGATAATTATCATGAAAAATTATATTCTGAAAGGATTCCTTGCTTCTTTAAATTCTGCTGGCATGTTGCTATAGAATTGTGAAAAAATTCTTTAAAGGAAAGTGTAAGTTTATTTCATAAGATGAAGTTTCTTCAAATTGAAAATTGTACAAAATTCAACATCTTAATTTCACAGCTGTGTGTATGTGTGTTTGTGTGTGTTTTGACAACAAAATCCCTCCTACACTACATTTTATATGTGGATAACTTTAGCTTGTTACTAATGCATCTATCTTTTCAATAAGTAATTTGTATATAGAAATGCCAATTCTTATTAACTTATAGTTATAGAAGTATTCCTCTCCTTCACTACTAGTGTGTTTTAAGTCCAATACAAGACTTTTGATAATTTACTAGTCATGATACATATAAGAGATTTGTTTTTCTGATAAGAGACATTAGTGGCCTAGATCAATATGTCAATAGGAACCTGATATATCCTTTTGAGATATCATATTTAACTTATATATTTTTAGCTCCATTGTATTCAAAATTGTGCCATAGTTTTCAGTATGGAAACCCTCATCACTAAATGGGATTCATGCAGTTCTCTTAGAAATGTAACTACCACTTAGATGATGGTGATGTTGGTGTAAAAATACCCACATTATGTAATTGAGAGTGCTTGACAGTGATTTATGCATTTGTAATACTTCGAGACTTTGCCATTAACAAGTGTCATCCATGTCAAAACATAAAAAGGTAATTACTTTGTGGAAAGAGATGTTACTCAAGTAATTCCTTAGAAGTTTGTGTTACTTCCAGTAGAACTGAAATTGCATGGCGTTTCCAATGAGAGCATTTCTTGCAGTCATCAATGCATAATCTTTGTCTTAATGAGGTCCCAATCACATTTGGCTGTCACAGACTTTCAAACGTCTCCCAGGTCTGTTTCTTGTATTAATTAACATGTATATTTTTCAGAAGCCTGAAATGGATTATCATATTTAGCAGACAATAAAGTGATGTGTTCTGGATACTGTATTTGGTCTTACATAAAATTCATAGGAATAAGAGGCTTATCAAATATTGAAAAATCTATATTCTGTATGCTTGAGAACATATATTAGCAGTTTTACAAAAGAACCTTTCATCATTTCTATTTTTTATTATTCAGTGATTTTTTTTTTGTTTTTTTTTTGGGTCACACCCAGCGATGCTCAGGGGTTACTCCTGGCTTTGCACTCAGGAATTGCTCCTGGCGGTGCTTGGGGGACCATATGGGATGCCGGGGATCGAACCCGGGTCGGCCGCGTGCAAGGCAAACGCCCTACCCGCTGTGCTATCGCTCGGCCCTATTCAGTGAATTTAATCAAAATGAAAATGAAGAAAAGTTCCAATGTATACCATGGGGGTTATGTTAGGGAAGATGGATTGGTGATGGCTTTGGTCATTAATGAAGTTGATCAATTCTCTGGGTGATGTGTCACAATTTAGAATAAACTTTGTAAACTGTTGAGTGGAGTTCCCCTAAAATTAGTATGTTACGCTCATGACTCTCACTGTGATGTGTTTGAATTTGTTATTTTATGCCCATGGAGTATGTTTGCTGTGTACTTGTGTTAAACAGCTTTAATAATGTTAAAGAAAGTTCCTTCAACTCCCATTTTATTAAGTCTTTCTCATGAGTCAGTTTTGGACCTTCTCAAATGGTAGCTTTGTAGCTATTAATATAATCATATAATTTTTATATTTCATTATATTGATAGGCAATGTTATGTTAGTTGATTTGCTTATATGAAATCATCCTGCATCCCTGAAATAAATACTAATTTGTCATATTATATGATTATATGATGTGTTGTTGCAGTCACTTGGCTAATATTTTCTTGAAGATCTTTCCATCTATGTTGATCAGGAATATAGATCTAGAGTTTTCTTCTTCTGTGATGTCTGTCTGCTTTTGGTGTCAGGGTAATATATGTCTCACAAAACCTATTTGGGAGGATTCCTGTTTCTTCAACTTTTTGGAAGAACCTGAAAATGAGTAGGTTTTTTTTCTGTTTTTAAAGACTGGGTCTAGAAAGGCCTCAAAGAGGGACCAGAGAATTGTATGCTGTGCATGCAAGTTTGATCTGCGACACCCCATATGACCCTCTGACCCCTGCCAGAAAAGATTCCTGAGCACAGATTCAGTAGAAAGATCTGAGCACCACTGGGTGTGGGCCACAAAAACAACAATGACAAGAGGGACAAAAAAATAGAACTCACTAGTAAACCTATTTGGATTTTCATTTGTTGGCCAACCATACCTGGCTGTGCTTAGGGCTTACTCTTGGCTCTGTGCTCAGGGATCGCCCCTGGAGAGGCTTAAGAATTCACACCTGGTGCTGAAGACCAAGCCCAGGTCCGCAACATGCAAGACAAGTACCTTTTTTGCTGGACCATCTGTCTGGTCCCACAGCTTATTTTAAAGTACATAAATATCTCATGTTTATGGATCCTATTTGATTTGAATGAATATGTAACACAATATAGCATTAATTCCTCCAGGAATAGTATTTTATATATGGTACTATATATACATATATATATATCTATGTATATAAACTTGAGGATTTGGGGAAGAAATAAGCTTTCTTAAAAATGTCTGTGTCTATTTCTTCTTGTTCATTTTCTTGAAGTGCTTAAGGAAAATGCTCTCCTGTTGAGAAGACAATATCTGAGGATAAAGATAAAAGGCTTTATTATAAACAGTATCCAATATAAACCTATGTTATTTAAATTCTTTCTGCATATTAAAGAGTATTATTTACTATAAATTTTTCTTAGAATATTACATCAGAAAACAGAACATGTTTGCAAACACACACAATGGCAGGAATGCAATGTATATATGTAAATTCTCACATACATGTGCATGTGTGTGTTCTGACACCCACAAGCACCCCCACCCCCCATACCTTTCTAATTTTATATGAGAAATTAAACATATAAAATTTGGAAGGGGCAGAATATATATCTGTGTTCTTGAATATTGCTGCTGAGGAATTGATTTATTTAGAAGAGTAAATTAGTTTTCTTTGTAATGGACATTGGGGAAACTTTCCATTACTTAGAGGACATATCATAAATATGTCTTCTGGTTTAATTTTATTGTAAATAATGTTAATATTAAATGCTACCTTGTTGCTGTTGTCTCAAGTGAAGACAGAAGAGAGGGGAAATCTAGAGGAGGGTGGATAGTGAGAAAAGAGACATCTTATAAGTCAGCAATGCAACATTTGGAAAGTTATGGAAAGATAAAATATGCAGAGGGATAAATTTCTATGAGTAGAACAACTATTTAATGCTTTAAAGTAACTGAATTATGGACAACTCATGTCAACAAACTAGAACAATATGTGAACAAAGCAAAAACCCTCTCTGCAAAAGATTTCAGAGATGGTCATCAGTTCTCAAAACGAACCAGTAGGTGGGGCCAAAGACCCAGAAGAATTGGCCATTGTCAGACCGTGGGGGTGGAAAACCGGGCTGAAAAAAATTGGGTGGAGTCAGCAATCTGTGTAGGATATTTATAACCCTAGAAGAGACAAAAGTTTCTGGCTCAGGTTGATGGACCAGACATTTTCCCCTTTTCCCTATCTAGCATGTTATCTTTGGTCATGTTTTAAAACATTAAAATCATGAAAAAAGAATATTGTTATTAGTTTCATTATGAAGGCATTCAAATTATAAAAGGTAGATCATCTCTTCCATAGTAATTAAAATTTCGAGGTCTCAGAGAAGATGAAAACATGATTGCATCCTTGATTTTCCTATTTGAAATGTTCTTTAGCATTGACAACACATGCTTGAGAAAAATGGTCAATCATCAGGCATTCTTCTTGCAAAAGAAGAAAGAATGCAATTAAAATAAAACGAAAACAAGCTATTCAAATGCATGACACCTATTTTTAAAATGTCTCTTAAAACATTTTAGGAAGCACTAAAATAGCACTTGATTATATGAAAAAGGTCTTGCACTTTATCAACAAAAAATAATTATGTGCTTTTTCGTATTTAAGAGTAGTATAGGAAGTTAATTCCAACTCTTTTTTAGAACATTGTGCAGCTATCATTTTTGACATTAAGCATCCGATTTATCCAAAAATAGTTTTCTTTAGAAGTGATCTGCTCAAATATGTGTTAACATTACCATATAAATGATGAGTAGTTGCATTTATTATTAGTAAATGGAAATCTTACTACTGCACATACTTACCAGTTCTCCTGCAATTTGATCTATTTTAAATGTATTCTTTAGCATAATTATATAAAGACAAATTTAATCTTAATATGTCAGAAAGTATTATCATCTTGCAAGCACTACTCCAAGGTTAATAATGTCTGGGAATATAAAGTGTTTTTGACTGTAAGATTAGTCTTCTTATTTGAAAAAGGCTTTAAATTTCATTTCAAAGGAGATTTCACGCCCCATGAAATTTAAACTACGACATTTAGAAAACATTCACTTTATTATAATGCACTGAAAAATTATAGTGCAAACGCCTCTTGTTCCTATCCATCAAAACTGTTGTTAGAAATGTAAAGAAATATTTTCTTTGGTGAAAATATGAAATATTTCGGAAAAAAAAGACAGATACCTCCTACAGATCCTCCTGAAGTCAGGTAATTACTGCTTTGATTATGGTACAGAATGTTTTGAAATCATGACCCACAGATGTTTTCAGTAGTTCGTATTTAGATAACCTTTTGTTCATTGAGTTTTCCCTTCATCCAAAAGTTTTTAAAATGCTCTCTGTGCCTGAAAACAAGTTTTGAGAAAAATCGTTTTATGTACTTTGGTATTACTTCCATATCACAAACTAATACTGAGATTATATGGGACAAAATGTGGCATTTTACTTACAAATGTGAACATTTCACTTATCATACAGCATTGTAAAAATGTCTTTGTTAGACTCAAGTTTGATTTGACAGTCCTTTTTTAAAAAAATAGTTTTCTTTTCAAAACAACATAGATTCTAGGTGCATTTAAGAAAAACTAAAAGATTGAGACTCAGTTCTGACACAATTTAGGAAAGTTGTACTTCCTTCTTTTTACTTGACAATACATATATTCTTGAATTTGAGATCAGATTCAACTTTGTAATTATACCTGATGACAAATTCCAAACTGTCCTAAGTACTGAATATTTCTAAAAGTTTCTAAATAATGCAAGTGGCACCTAGGTTGCAACGACATAAACTAAATAAAACCTAACTGAATGAACATACAGATGATGCTAAATATAGGAAACATTTAGCATAAATATGCTGTTTTAGCATAAAACTGAATAAAATGTATTCTCCAGATATCATGTACTGTATTTAATATCTATAAATAAACTACCAATGCTACTAAAGATTTAATATCTATAATAAGTATAGATATTTATAGATATTAAGTGCTGGAGCGATAGCACAGCAGATAGGTCATTTGCCTTGCACATGGCCGACCCAAGTTCGATTCGTCTGCCCCTCTCAGAGAGCCTGGCAAGCTACTGAGAGTATCTCACCTGCACAGCAGAGCCTGGCAGGCTAACCGTGGTGTATTCAATATGCCAAAAATAGTAACAACAAGTCTCACAATGGAGACGTTACTGGTGCCCGCTTGAGCAAATCAATGAGCAATGGATGACAGTGACAGTGATAGCTATTAAAGCTTCTTTATAGGTATTAATTAGCTTAAGTAGCTTCACTACTTTTGAAGTTAATTGCCTGACAGAGTCGATGTTTTCTTTGCTGACTTTTGGCTCTCCATGTTGATCTATTCATAGGTTTTCAACAAGAGAAAGATAATTGTAAGCCCCCCACATCCCACACATATGCACCTATAAATATTTTTACATTGAAACCCATAAGAGGTGATCACAACCTGCTTACTGATCCTTTTGCAGTTTTTCATCTTCAATGCATATAAAGAAATTGCAGAATGAAGACATGGAGTTGTTTTGAAAAGGACCCAGATTTATTTCCCTAAGTTTCTGGTAAAAGAAAATAGGAATCTTATCAGTTAAATTTTTCTTTTGTTCTGATTGTCAATGATTCTTCACAGATCATTTTTCTCCACGTACTAGGCAGGGTTAGTAAAAAAATGAACAGATATAAATGCCAAAAAGGCACAAAGGGAAAATTGGAAAACTGAAATAGATAGCAAACATAATATTTTAGAAACAGCATATGGAGATTAGAAAAAGTGTACATTTTTATGTTCAAGTAAATAAGACATGATCTTGTATATATGTGAAGAGGAGATAGCAGTAGTAGCTATGCATAAGAATATTTGAAAAATTATAAAATGTAAGTTTTAGAAATAAACTGCAACAGATATTAATGATTCAATTAATGGTTCAATTGCCCCCAGGATATTCAAAGAGTGAAGCAGGTGAAAATCAAAATAAGTGCCTGACTCACGAATCACGAATCATGAAATCCCATTGATCATCAATTTCTCGAGCGGGCTCAGTAACCTCTCCATTCGTCCTATCCCTGAGATTTTAGAAGCTTCTCTCCACTCGGCCTTCCCAAGGATGCCTCTCTTTCAGGGTCAGGGGAATGAGACCCAGATTGTTACTGGCTTTGGCATATGAATACATCATGGGAGGCTTGTGAGGCTGTCCCGTGTGGGCAGGAAACTCTCAGAAGCTTGCCAGTTTCTCCCAGAGGGAGAAGTAGGTTCTAAGATATCGCTTCTGGGAGCTTGCTTTTAAGTCTCTGGATGTTGGCCGTTGATGGGATTACACACACCTGAGTTCCTCTGCCGGTACCTTCATGCGTGAGACCTGCCCGAACATGTGGAGAGGGGCTTTGAGCATGGCTGTGGCTAGGTTCTGGTGGTCTTTGGCCGCCGGGAGCTCTGCTCGGAATGGGGAGGGAAGCTGGAGCCCATCCCCTCCAAGGGGCCCCAGGGAAGACAGCCAGGTGTGTGCATAAGAGACTCTGCCTGACTATGGATCAAAACTAGGAATCCAAGTGATAGAATGGGGGCTACGGGAAGAAAACAGATTCAGAAGGGGGCCACAGTCTGAAAAAGTTTGAAAAGCGCTAGGTTAAAAAAAGGATCCAAAGAATTGAAAAGAGAGTTAAGTTTAAGAAATATTTGAGGAAATTACCTAATGATACTTATAGAGATCAAATCATCATGTATGGGAAAGTTTGTTTCATCTTGAAGAAAAAGTTCTAGAGAACAAAATACCCATAAGGTAACATGGAAGGAACAATATTTGTCCTAAACTATTTGTCAATAGTTTAGAAGTTGCATTAATTCTTTTTGCAAGTTAATTTGTAAAACATCACATGTATTTTTAATTTTATGATATTAATCAATAATAGGTGCTTCTTTCTGGGTAATATCTGGACTACACAAGTTTCCTGTCTTTCTTTTCCCCTTTGACAGGGATCAGACACTGGGACAAACCAAGAAAATGCCTTAAGAGACTGAGTCATCTCCTGGGCCACTTACACAAATTCTTAACATAAACTATGTGTTAAATCTGTCATGTTTTATTTTGGTCATTTCAATCCACTAGGATATTCTATATCAGGTAATATATGGTATTACGTGATATATAATAAAAATGGATGAAAAAATATTATTCTTCCAAAAAAAATCATCCTTCCAAAAGAAAAATAAGATTAAAAAAGAAACAGCTCAACAAAAATCTATCAAAACATTCAAAATAAAGGCCAGAGAGATAACAGAAGGGTTAAAGAGCTTGCTTTGCATGCAGCTAAGACAATTTGATCCCCTTTTGCTCTGCAAAAGTTTTGCTGAGCACTTTGGAATGACCCCTGCTCTAAAAGTCAGGAATATGTTCTGATCACTCCAGGTTGCCCCATCCCCTACTCCTTGTCACAAAAAGGAACTAAAAATCAAATTATAAACTTAAGTATAAGTAAATTGGTGATCGTATTTGATGCAAATTGATGCAATTTAGAAAATTTATTCTTAAATACAATGATCTGAGTGAGAAACGTGAAAGACATATCAAACACTAAGGTTATGTTAAAGGTTCAAAGCAAAGTGTGAAAAGGCCATCACTCCAAATAATCTTTTAAGTGAGGCTGGTATAACTATTTGAATATGAGCCAACTAAATGTAAGGTCCAGGGCATCACTAGAAATTAAAATGAAGTGGGGCAGGATGTTGGGGAGATGGCTTAAAGGGCTGCAGTGCATCTCTGGCGTGTATGAACTTCCCCTCAATTGTTCTCCGTGTCAGGAGCTCTCCCCACCCTGAGAGCCATCCAGGAAGTGATCCCTGTGCTCACAGGTTCAGGTCCCAGACCACTAAACTTGTAAGGAATATGGAACGTTTATAGGATGTGACCAACAAATATGACCGAATAAACACAGAATATACATTATAGCTATAATAGAGACTTGATTCTTTGTTTTTCCCAGAGACACAGGACAATTTACAAAAGTTCACTATGCAGATCTTGACCAAAAATCATTTCCACACATTTCTAAGGATTATACCATGAAAACTATTGGATTAATCTGAATTCAGCTAACAACAGTAAACTAAGAAAATTGTTTTTTTTCCACTTAATCACACTATATTTATTGTGTTGTATACACTATGTTTATATTGTATTGCCTATAATTATTATTAATATGATGGTGATAGAGCCATCCCCATAGTTTCTGCACCAGTGAAACTTGGGCTGTCTGATTCCAGTCACTGAAGCAAGGACCTCACATGTGCAACTATGTGATCTACCTCTTATGCCACATCCATGGCCCCTATACCCATGTCCTTTAAAATGAGAAAAAAATTCATTTGTTGGGGCTGGAGCAATAGCACAGCAGGTAGGGCATTTGCCTTGTACGCGGCTGACCTGGGTTCGATTCCCAGCATCCCATATGGTCCCTTGAGCACCGCCAGAAGTGATTCCTGAGTGTAGAGCCAGGAGTAACCCCTGAGCATTGCCGGGTGTGACCCAAAAGGAAAAAAAAACCTAAAAAAAACCTGTCATCTGTTGAGGAATACGTTTATCACTATCAGTAAAGAATAAAGCAAATACTACTATGTCTTAAACTATTGGAAAACAGCTAAAAGAGTATTGAATAGAGAAGTCAAAAGTTAATGTTTCAAAAATGAATCTTAAATGTTAATGAAGAAATCTTAAATCGTAAGTGAAAAAATCCCCAAAAAATATAAATGAAAAAAGACTGCTACAAAAATCTAGATAAAGGTAGTAACTGGCATTGAATAAGTAAAAGCTAGTCAATAAGAATAAAAACAAAATGCTGTGTTTTGAGAAGGTAACGTAATAGAAAAAAAAGTAATCAAAATTGATAATGATCTCAGAAATGGAAAAGTAGATCTAATTAGTAATATCACAGAGATTTTTAAAAGGTTAAATGAAGAGTCTCCGAATGAACTTTAGACTGACAGATCTAAAATTTAGATAAAAGAGCTAAGGGATTAGAAAAGATAGGTTAGAAAGAGGGAATCTGAATGGGTGTCAAAAATCTTCCCACATAGAAAATTTTAGACTTTGCGAACTTTAATGTGTGATTATTATAGGAAGAGAAAATAACGGTCAGACAGACTAAGCAAATATGATGAACTCAAATCGAGACACCTACAAGCATCTCCCACGCTTCCAGATGGTCCGGTCAGATTGCAGTGAAGTTCTAGAGCCCTGGGCTCTAAAGCAACAGATGCTCACTGTCGAATTCAAGACGTCTCATTCAGGCACGAACATCTCCATTCTCCCGCCTCCATCCGCAGTTGTTTCTTCCCCCTCGCAGCGTTAAAGACCCTAAGAGTAGGCTGTCGGGATGCTTTGGCTTGTTTGAACCTTCATCTGTTACAACGGATTAAAAAAATAGAAACAAACTTGGACTGGAGCGATAGTGCAGCGGGTAGGGCGTTTGCCTTGCACGCTGCTGACCGGGGTTCGATTCCCAGCATCCTGTATGGTCCCCCGAGCAGTGCCAGGAGTGATTCCTGAGTGCAGAGCCCGGAGTCAGCACTGAGCATCGCTGGGTGTGACCACCCCCCAAAAAAAAACCAAACAAACACTTAAATGCATTCATAACATTTAAGTCGGCCTCGAAGTGGACTATTAGATTACAATAGGAATAAAATCAGCAGGAGCAGCCTGGGATCTTTCTAATCTTTTTTAATTAATTTAATTTTAAAACAACATAAATGATGCTGGTTATTAAAATGACAATGATTCAACGGCACTTAATGCTTACTGAGATAATGATGTTTAGGATGTGCTACTCACGTTTATTATTTATTTATTTATTTTTGTTTGTTTGGGGGCCGCATCCAGCATTGCTCAGGAATCACTCCTGGAGGGGTTGGGGGGACCGTATGAGGTGCCAGGGATCAAATCCAGGTTGACTGCACGTAAGGCAAGTGTCCCACCCACTAAACTATCACTCTAGCTCCATGCTAAGCACTTTACAATAACATGCTACTCTTTCCAACACTGTAAGGATTATTGACTTGTCGTAACTTGCTCAAGATTATTAAATGATCAACACAGGTTTTGAACCCCGGGGAGACTGAAGCCAGGGTGCATCAGAACCAGCTACATAGGTCTTGCTCAAACAATACATCCTGCCCCCGCCACTGCAGGCCTTCAGTAGAGTAAAAGAATTTGTATTTAAAAAATATTTTTAAAATTGAATCACAGTGAGATAGACGGTGCAAAGTTCTTCATGATTGGATTTCAGCCATTTCATGTTCCAACACCTGCTTTCTCACTGGTGAACATTTCCCACCTCCGATGTCCCCAGTTTTCTTCCTGCAGGCACTGAAGAATTTGTACTTCTTACACATGTCTACATGCAGTTGTTGATGCTGATGCAGGATCCACATTTAGAAAACCACTGTTTTAGGATCTGCATTGGAAGCTCTATGCTGTTTCACCTACAGCCTCTCAATACGCAGTATATATAATATACTGCAATGCATATTAGAGTTTTATTTATAACTGGGAAAATTAAAACTGTGAAAGACTACACACATTACTCAAATCAAACAGCTAGTAAATAATAGAATCCAAATTTGAACCTACGTTCTCCAACGTTGTATGATGGAAACACAAGCATGGAAATGTGTAAATATGTAACTGTATCCTCACGGTGATTCACTAATAAAAAATTAATAAACTAAAAAAATGAAAACAAAACATTTGAACCTACAGATATCTGTATGTTTTCTTTACTTCTTTTGAGGAGAGAGAGGAAGGAGGGGAGAGAGAGAAAGAGAGAAAGAGGTGAGGAGAGAGGAGAGAAAGAGAAGAAGAAGAAGAAGAGAAAGAGGACAGAAAGAAAAGAAGAGAGACTATGTAATTACATGTTACTGGAAGAGATTAGGGCACCTAATCTTGGGCATCTGCCTTGCATGTGCCCTACAGATATCTGTATGTTTTCTTTACTTCTTTTGAGGAGAGAGAGAGAGGAAGGAGGGGAGAGAGAGAAAGAGAGAGAAAGAGGTGAGGAGAGAGGAGAGAAAGAGAAGAGACAGATACAGAAAGAAAAGAAGAGAGAATATATAATACATGTTACTGGAAGAGATTAGGGCACCTAATCTAGGGCACCTGCCTTGCATGCAGCCAAGGAAGGTTCAGTTTCTGGAAACACATATATATCACCCACCAAGCTCTATCCCATCAGGAGTGATCCCAGAGCACAGCTGGGTGCAGTACAAAATAAAAATCAAATGAAAATGAAACAAAGTATATGTCATAAACATTACATATCATATAAACATAGATGTAATACAAGTTGGATTTAATCATTTAACACAAATTCTAATTAAAAGGATCATTTGTGGAATGTGTGGTACTCTGTGAAATCCTATCCCATGTTTTCTCGAGAAGCAGTTTAGACACTGCAGCAGAGTTCAAACTTTGAACCGCTATGCTTTTTTCTATGATTTTTTAAATTTTTGTATTTTATTTTTTATACAAGCTACTCTCTCAGCAAGCTATCAAGAGTGTCCCGCCTGCACAGCAGAGCCTGGCACTGTGGCATATTCGATACGCCAGAAACAGTAACAATAACAGGTCTCATTCCCTGACCCCGAAAGAGCTTCCAATCTTTGGGAAAGACAAGTAAGGAGAGGCTGTTAAAATCTCAGGATTGGGGGCAAATGGAGACATTACTGACACCCATTCGAGTAAATTAATGAACAATGAGATGAAAGTGATACAGTGATAAAATATATTTATTTTTTATATTTATATTTGTGGACTATTTGGGCCATACAAGGCAGTGCTCAAAGACTATTCCTGGTTCTTTGCTCTTGGGTTTCTCCTGACAGTGCTAAGAAAATATGAGGCGCCAGGGAGTATCTCTCCCACACAGCAGAGCCTGGCAAGCTATCAGTGGCATGTTCAATATGCCAAGAACAGTAACAAGTCTCACAATGGAGACGTTACTGGTGCCTGTTTGAGCAAATCGATGAACAACGGGAAGACAGTTCAATAGTGCAACAAATTATAATGTGACCTTTAGTTTAATGGCAATTCAAAAATAGTTTACCAAGCTAAAAAAGGTTTCTCAAATTTAAAATTAAAGTAGTAAAAAGAACATCATGATATTATAGAATGTAAGAATCTGTGAACCTAAATTTTTGCATATTTCTCTCTCACTGAACACTTGAACCTTAGTTCTCAAGTTTTAGATAACCCAACGGGACTAATGCATGCAGATCAAAGATTCATATTGACTATTACTGCTGCCTGTCTAGTTTTCTAAAGTAAAACATTTCTTTTAGATCAAAGCTTTCTTTTGGGTGATCTCCTTATCAGAGAGAAAAATTGGTGTGGGTTGTGGTGGGAGAATTTTAATGTCCCTGGGGTATCCTGTTTCGGACAAGTGCAACTCTGGTGGAAATTTCAGAATATGGAAAATCTTTATAATGCAGTTCACAAATGCACCATTTATCTTGTTATTTTGAAGATGTTGGGAATTAACTTTGACATTAATAATAGGTATTTTGCTTAAATGCACTAATTAATATTCTTAGTGATGCTTCGTTAGTCTAGTGAGATGGTTGGCTATCTTAGTCCTGCAGTGTGGGCATGGAATGCTTTAAGCATTAAACACTTGGTTAAGCTATGGCCGGAATAATGCTCTATTCTAGATTCATACGTTTTCTCTTCTGGTTGAAGCATCCTTTAAAAATAGCTGATTGTAGGGAGCAGTAAACATTACACTCTACCATTAATATTTTAGTGCTGTTTAATTATTCATTACAATTCTTTTCTTTTTTTATAAATAAATTTAAGAGATATTTTTGTAAAAAAATAATAATAATAAATCCAGCAGACCCACAGGTGGTCAATTGATAATCATAAAATTAAAAAGAAAAATTTGACAGTGTCATAATTTCCCATATTAGTACTTAAACCTAGGGAAATTCACTAATTTGCTGAGGTTGGTAAGTGGATCAGCATGTCCTTGGGAGGTTTTTTAGCTCTGGAAGTGAATGTTCTTCACCTCTTTTCCATACCCATTAGTGAGAGGACTGTGTTACCTGCATGGACTGGTGTCACTAAGTCATTTCTGGCACCATCATTAACAGGGTCCCGAGGCTGATTCTCTGAGTGGAAATAAAATAGTTTCTTTTCTCTGCATTTTCTAAGAATGACAAGTAAGAGCAGGAATATACACTTCTTAGCCTTGAGGACTCTTGCCTTGATCTCTCCCCATTCTTTCCTGAACTATTAGAAAACTCCCCAACTATCTTTAATGGATAAGCTGTCTTACGACTATCATGCTTTTAGTGACCAAAGAGAATGTCCTTGGGATTCTTTTCAATTCTGAGTTTTCTGCAAAAAGAGAAAATTGAAATGTTCTTCAATTCTCATGCATCATTTTAGAAACAGCTTTTCTAGTTTAACACCAAAGCCAATGCTCGCTTTTTAGGCTATAAAAAGTTATTTCCTTACTTTCCTCTCACTTTATTGAAATTTTCTTATTTTCAAAAATACTTTGGATTTATTTCAAGGGTTATATACTCTTTCAACTTTTACTTGGATAAACAGTAACTTGGATAAGCATTTATTCCTTACAATCTTTTGTCATCAATAGATCTTTTCTAGTTATTATGTTTAATTTCTAGTTGTTCTTTATTCTTATATTAAATGTTAATTATAAACTGCATAGATCAATGCACTTCTGAAGCATAATATTTGCTTGAAAAGATTCACCATGTTTTGTTCATTCGATATAATATTAGAGTTCTCACAGGACTAGCTGGCTGTCATGCCTCAGACTAGTTATTGGCAGATATGGAAAATATTTGCTTCAATTACTAAATCTGTTTAAATATCTAGGAATTATCTGGCAATCTGAGTAATGTCTGTGCGGTATCAAAACTGCAAACAACTTGAAGGCAGGAACGATGTCTATTTTTTTCTCTTTGCACAATAATACATATTGAAATGATATCCTATTTCTGAAGTTGGGATTCTAGAATTAACTAACGGAGCACTAGAGTAAGAACAATTTAACTGAGTGATTTGCACCATCACCGGTCCTGACTAGTGTTTCACCAGTAGGAAAACCATCAATCTTTAGACTAAAAAAAAATGACTTAAAAGTATTAGTATTTTGGGGGCCTGAGCTGGGCAGTTCTCAGGACTTATTACTGGCTCTGTGTCTGGGGTCCAAATGCAGTGCCAGCATTGAATACAGGCAAGTCAAACTCTCCCTGCTGTACCAAGCTCTCTCTCTGGGTTCACAGATTTGAAATTTATCAGCTTGTTTTAGTCATCTTTGCCTGATGTAACAAATTGCCACAGACAGGGACACTCAAGCAGTGGATATTTATTTCCCACAGTTCTGAAAACTACAAGTCCAAAATCAAGATAGAAGAAAATCCAGTTTCTAGGGAGAACTCACTTCCTGCCTCGTAGACAGCTGCTTTCTTGCTCTGTTCTCACTAAGCAACTCTTCCGTGTGCATATACGTTCAGATAAGAATCACTTCTGTTTTTCTCCCTGCTGAACTAAAAATCACTGTCGTGACTCCACTTGACCTTATTAGCCTCCCCTGGTTTGAAACCCAGTGACAGAAAAAGTTAGAATTTCAACAAATTTATTTTAGGATGTTATCATTCAATCCATGTCCCAGATTTTTTTTCCACTTCAAGTTCTTCTTACTGCTCTATAACACTTAATTCATTGATCCTAAAATGGGCATATTGGAATAGGAAGGGGAGATGGTCATGGAACAACCCAGTAAAAATTGACCAAGACCTTTCTCTGTTTTCCTTTTAAAAATATTATGTCCCAACGTGTTTCCTGATAGCAATGAAAGATTTTCAATACCCTATGTACAGACTATGTCCAGCAATTCTATTTTCAGACATTACCAGAGTTAGTTCAGATCCTACATCTTAATTTTTTTGGGGGGAATCACACGTAGCAGTGCTCAGGGGTTACTCTTGTCTCTGTGGTCAGGAATCACTCTTAGAGTGCTGAGGGAACCATATTGGATGTCGAGGAATTGAACCCGGGTTTCCTGTGTGTATAAGACAAGGCCCCTACATGCTGTACTATTGCTCTGGTTCTCTACTTTTCCCACTTTAGATGCTACTGCCTTGCATGTGGCCAATCCAGGTTTGATTCCTCCGTCCCTCTCAGAGCAAGCTATCGAGATACCCCGCCCACATGGCAGAGCCTTGCAAGCTACCCATGGTATATTTGATATGCCAAAAAACAGGAACAACAAGTCTCACAATGGAGACATTACTGGTGCCCGCTCGAGCAAATTGATGAACAACGGGATGACAGTGCTACAGTGCTACCCTCTGACAACACACTATAACTTTCTCCTCACTTCAATAACTTAGGAACTCACATTGCTTATGTTGACTGCTTTATTCTACAGGACATGAGGCAAGAGCAATCAAGTGAAGAAAAAAATTACATTTATTTTTGACAATAATTTAAAAAAGAATGGTGAAGTTTGTGTGCATTTTCAGTAACTTCTCTGTAAACGATCTCCATGAAACTGGCTGGTTCTTGAGTGGGCCCTTGATCATTGTATTTTTAATTTGCATATAAAACTCCAGATGTTCGTGAAATTACAATTACTTAACAGCTTTAAGAAGGTAGTTTTGGATTCCCCAGTGTCCTATGTCCAGGCCTCACATTGGTTACCTGCTGGTTCCTAAAAAAATTGCCCTCAGTTCATGGTAGTCTCTCACTGGCTTTGTCCCGGGAAGTCTAACCTGTCTCTCATGGATGCTAATTAGTTGGACCTTGCTGGTGCTTGATGCTTTTTTCACCTTTGCCTCTCCTTTGTCTTCAGCTATATTCTGTTTCTCCCTGTCCTTTGTCCTGGCACTGCTACCCATATTGGTGAGAGTATAGGGTTCAAGAAAGAAACTTTGTTCCTTCAGGGTCAAAGGAAGTGTTCAAGGGGAAGTGACTGATTCTTTAAGAGTTCTAAGAGGCTAGAGCCATAGCATAGCAGGTAGGGAATTTGCCTTTCATGAGGCCGACAGAGTTAGATTCCTCTGTCCCTCTCAGAGAGCCTGGAAAGCTACGGAGAATATCCTACCGGCACGGCAGAGCCTGCCAAGCTCCCCGTGGCGTATTAGATATGCCAAAAACAGTAGCAACAAGTCTCACAATGGAGACGTTACTGGGTTATTGGAGCCCGCTAGAGCTATGAACAACAGGACGACAGTGCTACAGTGCAATTCTTACTCTTTAGCCATTTTTTTCTTTATTTCTGTGACTAACTCCACCTCCCATGGATGATCTCCAACATGACTAGCTGTCTTTACTAGATTACCTCCCTTCCAGCCTCCACCCTCACCATAACATTAACACTGGGAGCTTATAGCAATCTGGGTGCCACCTAAATCTCTATGTTCAGGAGGTTTTACATTGTTATCTTCTGAGGTTCCTACCCCATGATGTCAGGGTGAGGTTGGAAGTTTCTCTGCGTTAATTGTTTTCTTGGTGAACACCCCTGACTGACCATGAGACTAAGTAGAGTTTTCATCCAGAATCTCTTCAGTACCATAAAGTCAAAGGTGATCTAATAGGGCTCTCTAGGAATACCATAAGACACCATCCTTGCTTAGGAAATTCCAAAGATTTCAGTAACTGTGCTGGGGAACAAAGAGAAATATATTTTTTTTCTGTACCATACCATATTTATAGTACAGCCGAAAATTAGTCTTGGAATTCAGGCTTTTATTGGTAAGGATCAGACTCTTGAGAGAAAAAGGCTCTCTGAATTCCAAAGCCAATTCTAAAAATATCAAGATGCAGAATCTAGAGGGTTGAAGAGTTATAGAATGTATGCAGGAATCAATGTGACAGCAGTTTTTCAGACTGAAATGAAAAGTAATGTTTTAAGTGGCTGGCTCACAGGGGGAAAAAAACTGAGAAGGGAGGGTAAAAATTAAAAATAAGTGAGTGTTTCTGAGACGGTTCTTTTAAAATTAAATCTCTTGGGAATTAGGCACTGTTCTTTCTCCTAGTAATTCTCAAACTGCTTGGGCAGAAATATCTTGTATTTCAATTTCTATATAGATCCTGGGGGAAAACTAATTAAAAAATATCATAGCTAAGGTAGTGTGTTTACAGTGGTATTGACACTTACAGTCTTGGTGTATGTGAGAGTTTAATTTTTTAAAACAATTTAAACAGAATATAGGAAAACATTTTCTTCTTGACACTGAGGCACTTCATGTTTGAAATTGAAATTTTGTGTTATTTTTCAGATTTCTAAATGAATAAGTAGATTTAGTAGATCAAGATAACATGCTGGGGAAATTCTAAAATGTTGTGTACAGTCTGCACTTACACTTTCTGGATTTTTGTTGGTTTGAGGGTCATACCTAGCATTGCTGGGCTTACTCTTGGTTCTACTCACAGGGATCACTCCTGGCAATGTCAGGAACCTTGTGTTTTTCCAGGGACTTAACCTGGGTCAGTCACACACAGAGATAATGCCTTATCTGCTGTACTATCTGGTCCAGAATTGAACAGATTTTCCTATCTCAAGAAATACTATATCTTAGAATCTTTTTTGATAGGCACTCTGATAGTAAATTGCACTGTAGCACTGTTGTCCCATTGTTCATCGATTTGCTCGAGCGGGCACCAGTAACATTTCCATTGTGAGACTTGTTGTTACTGTTTTTGGCATATCGAATACACCACGTGTAGCTTGCCAGGCTCCGCAGTGTGGGCGGGATATTCTTGGTAGCTTTCCACTCTCTCCGAGAGGGATAGAGGAATCGAACCTGGGTCGACCGCGTGCAAGTTGAACGCCCTACTCACTGGGTAGGTGAGTAATTTAAAAACAAAAAAAACCCAGTAATTTAAAAACAAAACAAAACCCATAGTATCAAAAAGTGATGGGAGAGACAAAAAGCCATAAACCACGTATTGTTTGGAAAGATAAGATTTCTGCTATATATGAGAAGAGTGACTCCCACGGAATGAGCTAGGTTTTTGGGTGGCTAATGGTTTAAGCTACAGATCACTTGGCTCTTTGCTCTCTTACTAAGTAATGCAAATGACTTGGGTGAAGTGGGGAGTGAGGGAGTATCCTCAAGAGAAGGGTGCCACCACCTCCTGGCTTTGCCTATTCAGACTGCACCTCAAATCCACTTGACCTACATGGAATAGGAACCGGACCCCAGCACTGAAGTCTAGGAAACTGTGGACTCAGGCTGGAGTGAGGAAGTATTCTTTGCAGGAAAAGAAATTTGAATGCTAACCTCTACTGAGTTTTTCCCAGCATCCTTGCCTTCCATCTCAGGAAAGACTTCAGGGAGGAAACAAATGGTGAAACAAAATAGTTTTATTTAGAGAAATAGGAGAGGCAAGTGATTTGTGTTCAAAAGAGAACGTGATCTGTTATGGAGGGGGAAAATGTAAGAGTGAACATCTCAGGCTGAGATGTGGGTAACCTCCAAGGTAGAAAATGTATGCTGTCTTTGTCTTAGGAAAGAGTTTTTTTATGTAGGGCTCTTCCTAAATCCCCCTTGCCTGGTATGTAAGGATCTTTTAGAGTATTGTCAAAGCGAAGATTCTTGAATTCCTAATGGTCCTTTTGGTATTATCATTGGTGTTTTTTGTTTAGTTTTGTTTTATTGAAGCTTCCCTTTTTCTGAGGGAGTCCACTCTTCTCCTGGTGATGCCTCAGTTTCTGCATTTGCATGGGGCTTTTTTTAATCCATTTCCAAAGGACTCGTCATTTGCATTTCAAAAGGGTCAATCTTTTTTCTCTTTTGAGCAGCTTGGAGTCAAATGAATATGCGATTTCTTCTGGGACTTAATCATTTCCTAAAAAACTCAGTACCCCTTCCAGACCCCCATATCTACCTACCTGACACTCTGCCTGCTCAGGATGAATTCAAGGAGCTTTTTAGAAATCACAAATAGGAAGTAGCCTGATAAGACCAAGAAAATCAAGAGACCCTCAGAGCTAAAACCCTCTCCTTATAAAGACTTTAGCCAGGTAAAGATACATATATTCATTAGTAAAGATACAGCCTTAGGAAAGATACATATATCATTCAAAGATGCATATATGATAGAAAGATTTGTAATCTAGCAACCTGAAGCAGCTCAGAGCACTCATTCTGGAGTTGCCTGATCCTCTCATTGGGTTTTTTATTTCTTTTTATTTTATGATACGTTTCTCTACAGAAAAGCTCTCGTTCTACCACAGACGTGCATGCTCCCTTAATAAAATGTTCCTGCTTCGCTGATTCTCCCCCAGTTTTTTTCCTCCTCTTTAAAATTTTATTTCAGACACTCTGCTTTACAATTTCCCCATACTGCCAATAATACGGGTTCATGAATAAACATTCCAACACTACACCAACTCAGAGTGTCTGTTTTCCTTCCCCATTATCTCCAAGTCGCCCTTTCTGCCCCCTGCACCTCAGTAATTCCTTCCCCCCACGTTTCACTACCATAGTAACCTCTGTTCTATACACCAGTTCTTAGCACCCTTCACTTTTGACCAGTTGTTATTCCCTTCCCGTGCTTCTTTATTTCTCACATTTAAGAAGGAACACTTGTGATGAAAGACAAGATCCTAGACCTCAAGAGGGCATGGAGACTGATCTCTCATTTCCCTGCAAAGAGCATAATCTTCCTTTTGAGCCTGAGAACCATAATTCCCCCCAAATCTGGGCGGCAGGGATTAACTCTGAAATCACGCAGATCAAGTGAGAGACTTAGGTGATGCTTGGCAGCGACGTTGCTGTTCCTGGTAGGATTGGTAGGATCTGAGTGTCCAAACCAGGCGGGAACTGGTTCAGGCTTCGCCAGGCTTGCCCTCCTGTGGCCCTCACCCCACGGACAACAGCACTTTCTATCCAAACCTGCAGACTTCCTGGGAATAACTCTGAGGCTGAGGGCAAAGTTAGTAAATTGAGAAGAGACGACCTATCTTTCTTGAGAGGTTTGGAAAGGTTTCATCTTTGCATGACAGAATTGCCATAGTGAATCTAATTCTAGACAGTGTTAGAAAAAAATGCCTATTTAATCAGCGGATTGTCAGAGGTATCAAGCTGATTGAATCACATATGAATACTGATAAGTGTATTACTCTTTGGAGTCATATTAGTTGGGCCAGAAAAAATGGAACCTATAGAGAATGACCAGAGGTGATATTTTTATTGTATTGAATATAGGAAGAAAAATATAAACTACTTTTTTGTCGTTTTTGTTTAGGGCTGGAGCGAGATAGCACAGTGGGGAGTGCATCTGCCTTGCATGCGGCTGACCTGGGCTTGATTCCTCCGTCCCTCTTGGAGAGGCCCGCAAGCTACTGAGAGTATCCCGCCCACACAGCAGAGCCTGGCAAGCTCCCCGTGGTGTATTCGATATGTCAAAAACAGTAACAACAAGTCTCACACTGGAGACGTTACTGGTGCCCGCTCGAGCAAATCGATGAGCAACGGGACAGCAGTGCTACAGTGCTACAGTGCTTTGTTTTAGGGCTATACCAGGTGATGCTCAAAGCTCTGGCTCTGCACTTAGGGATGATGTCTAACAGTCTTGGAGGATCATATAGGATGCTAGGATCAAACTCCTGTGGGTAGCATGCAAGGCTATTGCCCTACCCTCTGTCCAATTATTCTGGCCCCCAAAATATTGCTCTGACCCAAAGACTTGAACAGAGAATAGCCCCTCTTATCTTATGCATCATCTTTTGTCAAGTATTTGCCTGCATGTTAAATTTATAGTTTTAAGATTCTTTAAACATCAAAGAATATTAAACAACCATTTCTCTAAATTCATGCTGTAGAAAGTTTGTGGAGAAGCTCTTAGGAGAGTGCAAATGGGAAAATATTTGAAAAATGTCAGTTAGAAACAAAGCTGTGATAATTAAATAAAATGATAATTTAATACAAATTTATACTCTCCTGGTGACAAGAAAAGAATCTTTCTCTTCTTCTGTCTCTCAGTCTCTGTCTCCGCGTTTGTCTCTGACTTTCTCTCTTTCTGGTGTTTGGGCCTAAGCTGGGGTTGTCACTCGAGACAGTGCTTGGGAAACCAACTACATTCCAGAGGGTAACAG
Source organism: Sorex araneus (assembly GCF_027595985.1). Taxonomy (NCBI): domain Eukaryota; kingdom Metazoa; phylum Chordata; class Mammalia; order Eulipotyphla; family Soricidae; genus Sorex; species Sorex araneus. The sequence goes on along the minus strand of NC_073302.1, from coordinate 283,804,569 downwards.
AGCCTGGCAAGTTCCCCGGGGCATATTCGATATGCCAAAAACAGTAACAAGTCTCACAATGGAGACCTTACTGGTGCCCACTCCAGCAAATCGATGAACGACAGTGCTACAGTGCTACCAAAGAGCACTGTAAGATGGAGATAGAGAGAGTTTATCTCTCAAGAGTGAACACACACTAGTTATTCTTAGTAGGAGCTGAAGGTACAGGGTACCTAGTAAGAAGGTGCTTATACCTTCTTCCTTTATTCTTTTTTTTTCTTTATTCCTTCATTCATCCATTCATCGCTTCTCAATGATCTTTTGGCTAAGATCAAGTGTAGTATTATTATTCCTTCTTTCTTTATTCTTTCTTTATTCTTACTAGGAGCTGGGGGTGCAGGGCTCTTAATTGGTTTTTGATTTTTGGTGAAATAACTCACAACGAGATCTTAATGGTAACTACAACTGTTTTGAAGATTGACTTTGCTTAGTCACAGTTCCTTTTGTACACTAGGCCTACAGTGACATTCTGAGGTACTTTGCACATAGGTAGGCATTTCCGCATGAAACTTTCTTTCCCCCCAAGGCATGTGGTAAGAGTGGAACAACGCCAATGTGTTTTTCTTTATAGGGCAGTATCAGTAGCGGATATTTATTATAGCATTTGTTCTCTCTTGCCAACTCTGCTGAGTGTGCCAACTAAGCTGATTACACAGCAATTTAGGTTTTTGGCAGATTTTTCTGCCATTTGAGAAAGGGGAAAGGTAATGTTCTCTTTCAAAAAAAGAACAAAATAATGAAAAAAAATATCACCTAGCCTAATATATCTGAAAAGCTCTGAAGCAATGTCGTGGTAATTTAGATGTTGAGGAACGGAGATGAAATCACGGTTAGGACTTGTGTCCTGAAAATAGTACTTGTCCTCAGTAAGGCTAACTACTGCTAGGGCTCAATTTCTTTCCCCTTGTATGTAATTAAGCAGGGGCTCTAAACTATATCCTATAATAAGGGGAAAAATTACACGTACCATAGATCTTTATATGTTATTGGGATTTGTACTATAAAACGTGAGTGATACTGAAAACACTCTCTTAGGAAGATAATGGTAATTACAGAGGATGGATATAAAATTAAAACTACCTGACTTTTTATGTTAGAAATGAGGGGAAAGAAGGTTGTGGCAATAGACTTTAGGAAGGTACCTAAATATTTTAGCACAGTATTTTCTTTGTGTTAAAGAATATGTCTTCTTTTAAAGTGGCTGGGTTTTATCTAGGGGACTGAGAAAACATAAACAGCTTTGGATATATTTTATTAAAAAAGAAATGTACTGATGATGTAATCCTATGTTCAATTTGTAATTTTTCATAGTCTATTCACAGTTTCATAGTCATGTTTCTAGTTCATGCCATAGTTTGTTGAATCAGTTTGTTTATGTTACTGTTTGCTTAGAGCAGAACAATGTGGAAGGTCTTCAAGAGCCTCGAAGAAGTGGTTTAAAGGAGGAAGAACTTCCGATTCTGGGCACATCTTTCTGACTCCACCATTCTTCCTGCACTAATATACACCTCAGAGACCTGGGCCCTATTCAAAAAGGATGAGAATGCTATTCAGGTATACCAAAGAGGAATCAAAAAAGCTATGCTTGGAGTATCATGTTTCACTCAAGTGAGAGAAGGAATCCAGAGTTCCGACCTCCATTGACAGTCAAGGATCAGGGACACTGTCTCATTTGCCAAGGCGTCAAAAATCAGATGGGCCGGACACGCAATGCCATTCAGAGACAACAAGTGGACTAGAGCTGTTACTGACTGGATTCCACGGGATGTCAAAAGACCGAGTGGCCACCCAACTAGATGGCCAGACTTCTTCGTCAAAATCCTGAATGAATGATTTGAGCCTCTTCCTGTTCCTGGAGCGAGCAGTTGCCATTGGGCTACACTAGTAAGTGATAGGGACAAATGGAGAGGTTATTGGGGCCCACTTGATCAATGGGATGACAAGTGATACAAGTGATATGAAAAGGAAAGTAAATTTCTTGATAAATCTAAATGACATAGAAATAATGTTAAACATTTTTTACTGAGTAATGATCTAAGCATATCATACTATGCTATTGTGAGGTTGTTAGTATTGTTTATTTTAAAAACTGAAGTGCTGAGGGATAGAAGGAAATGGCTTATTTCACACAAGAGGTGAGTTACTGGTCTGGATGTTAATCCACTCAGCCGACCCATAGTGTCTCTTACAGAGTATAACACTGTGGTAAGTGTAATGATAAAACAAATGCTTCTCTTATACCTTTCTTAACATTAACTCCAGTAACCAAGTTAGTCCTTGAAAAATGCCTCTGAGAGATTATATTTACTCTCAGTATTTCTCAGAGGGAAACTCTGAGCCCCAGAAAGCTTAAGTGGCTAGCTTATATTTTAGCTAGTAAATAATAAAACTATGTTTCATACTTAGAAAATCCAGCTGGGGAATCTCCTATTAACACTTCTGCTATTTACCCATCTAATTCTTTTTAGGAGCAATTACTTTTTCTGCAAACCAGGATAACACATCACTGAAATGTTGTCATTTTTTAAGGTTGTTTTCTTGTAGATATCCTGTTTAAGGGTTAACCAATGGGAGCACATTTTGATATACAAGAATGATGTTTGTCACACATGGACTGGTGGACGGCACTCCACTTTGCTGTAATGAATGCCTTGGCGTGATCAACTTCACTTGAAGTCTGACAGTTTCCTTCTTTCATTTCTTACAATGTAGAAAGCAGGGACTTCCCAGGTCAAGGCTGGAGGTTTTTTCTCTCTCTGCTCACAGCAACTCCAGGCCTTTGTTTGGAGTCTAATGTTGATCCTTTGAATTAACAGGTGAGATAAGATGATGCTGAGGTGTGTGGTTCTGGAGGTCCTTTGCATGGAATCTTTGTGAATTTTATTTTTTGCATGAAAACAGAAAGATTTCTACTGCATATGCCATCTGTTCAGTCCCTCACTCTCCATTTATCCTGGACCTGGTGACCCTCAGGTGTTCTGGTCACCGAATTGGAGGCAAGAAACTAAGAAAAAAATAATTTACATTCCCTACCAGAAAATTAGCCTAATTCTCCCTTTTGGAGAACCTGGCAAGCCACTGAGAGTTTCCTACCCGCAAAGCAGAGCCTGGCAAGCTCTCCGTGGTGTATTCATCTGCCAAATACAGTAACAATGATGGGTCTCATTCCCCTGACCCTGAAGAGCCTCTAATGCAGCACCCTTGGGAAGGATGAGTAAAGAGAGGCTGCTAAAATCTCAGGGCAAGGATGAATGGAGAATTTACTGGGCCCGCTCGGGCAAATCATTGATCAATGAGATATAGTGGTACAGATACAGCTATAGTCAGCATTCACCAGTGATTAAGATAACTGAAGTAATATAAAGTATGGTCACTACCACTGTCATTGTCATCCCCTTGTTCATCAATTTGCTCGAGCAGGCACCAGTGACGTCTCCATTGTGAGACTTGTTGTTACTGTTTTTGGCATAACGAATATGCCACGGGTAGCTTGCCAGGCTCTGCCGTGCATCAAGCATGGTAGAGTGGCAACAAGGACCACTCTTGGTGCCAAGCTGACTGGAAAGGAGCCTAATACCAAATCTAAGGCACACTAACCTAATGGTATGATCTTGAGTACGTTATGCACATAGGTATCACAAAATGGCAAAAACAGTTGCCTTTGTAAAATCCACCTGTGTAGACTAAATGGGCATTTCACATTAACAAGATTGGAACACTCCCTCACATATTCAACTGCTCTACATGCCTGATGCACTGACTTGCCAACCTGTCTGACCATTGCACCAATAGGGACTTTGCACAACTCCACTTGCTAACTCCATCCTCTTCCTTGGAACATATAGGCTAGTGCACAATACACTCTTCACTTCCTTTTTCATTCAAATGATAGCATTGGCGGAACCTTTTTCAGGCCAACTGTTCTAAAACTATACCCTATCCTGATCTTTCCCATACTCTGTATCTCCTTCACGTTTTCCTTCCCAGTAATATTTTTTCTATTTCTTCTTAACATTTCTTCTGCTTTGTTCTTATTTTTTTTAGCTACAGGGGTTTGGGGAACACACTTGGCTGTGCTCAGGGGTTACCCCCCACCCCTACTCTATTCTCCAGGATAACTCCTGACAGCACTCAGGGAATCATATGGAGGGCCAGGGGTTGAACCCGGGTTGGCTACATACAAAGCAAGCGCTTTACCTGTCATGCGATTTCTCTGGCCCCTGGATTCTTGATGCTTTGCTAATTGATCCTGTTTCATCTGTCTCTCCTCACAAGAATGCAAATTGTAGTGAAGCCGAAGTTTACATATTTGGTGGGGGTGTAGCAAAAGACCAGTAGTCCTGAAGATTCTCCAGATTCAGTGCTCAGAGGATGCTGGCTTGGTGGGTGCAGTATTTGTGCCAATAATTTAACCATACCTCCCTCATACGAAGCATATGTTCCAGTTCTTTGAGCTATATATCTACCGCCTGGAACAGTCAGTGGTGTCTGATGTGCTCTGAGCTGTGGTCCCACACCTAGAAGAGCACGAGCACATAGTAGGTGCTTAGTTCATGTCTGCTCCATGCATACATACATGACTATATTTATGAGTGAATACTTATTTCCATTTAATACTTATCCTTTTTATTATTTATTATTCTAGTGGGCTGGAGCTATAGCACAGTGGTTGGGCATTCGCCTTTCACGCGGCTGACCCGAATTCGATTCCTCCGCCCCTCTCGGAGGAGCTACCGAGAGTATCAAGCCTGCATGGAAGAGCCTGGCAAGCTACATGGGCCTGTTGGATATGCCAAAAACAGTAACAATAAATCTCTCAATGAAAGACGTTACTGGTGCCTGCTTGAATAAATCGATGAGCAACGGGATGACAGTGATGACAGTGATTATTGTAGTCAGTGTAGGCACATGAGTTGTGTACAACTTTAGAGTCTGCCGCAAGCCTTGCAGTAAATTAGAAAAATATCCTATTCCTTTAGGACATGGCCTAGAAATATTGGTACCCGTGGTTCAATGCAAAGTTTTATTTTTTCATTCAATTCTTCAACTACTCACATTTAAGAATTTCATCAAAATATTTTTTTTTCTCCAAGAACAGTTTGATTGGGGAAAAAGTTTCATAAGTTCTCATAAAACAAAAAATGCAAAAATTACTGTGGTGGTGTCCCGGGGTGCCAGAGTGACCTCCAAGAGATTTCTCTCCACTGCTGGCTGGAGGCCGGCAGGATGCACGAGAAGAGCTGTCGGCTGAAACCCAGAGCCTTGGGTACCTGCCATGGGCTTAGCCTTCCTGCTTCATATTTCGTCTATTTGAAATTGTAATTTTTATTCAGTTATCTTAGCCCAACTCTCACTCTCTCCTTTCTCTCTGTATGTAGACTCTTTGATGACATTATTTTTTTCCCAATATAAGGTTTTTCAATATCAGTTTCTCCCTGAGATTCGTTTTCTAGCATGACTATGTTTGCTGTGGTTCAGGGGTCAGTCTGAACTGAGACCAGGGCTGCCTCTTACAAGATTTAATAGGTGGATCCTTGGCACTGTGTGGATTTCAGCTACCTAGAAAATCTCTCCCTGCAATTCGAAGGTGTCAAGGACATTCAAACAATTGCTGCCTTAACAAAGTGCAATTTATTAATCTAAGCCATGAATATTCTTTTTTTTTCCTATTTCTTTAATTTAGCCTAAGCCAAGCTTGGTAGTCTTCCCACAGACATCTTGAACATATTAGCCTCATTATAAATAACATGTTATTTTTGCTGTTATTATAAAGGGGAATAAAAACCACTGTTTTTTTTCTAATAGTTGTTACACAACTCATAAAAATTAATTTATGGTAGATGGAAGAATAAAACATGTGAAAGGGAAAAACCAAAAAGCTTTCAGCAGATTACATGGCATTATATTTTATTATCTCAGAGAAAGGGAGGGTTTCTAAAGCAAAATATAAAACTTACAAACCATAAAGAAAAACATCAGTAAATTTCTCTACATTCAAATGAATGTTTTAGTATCAAAAGCACCTAAGGAGCAAAGAGCCAAGCAAAATACATGGAGATACTTTTTCGGCGGCTGTGGGCAATGAAACGGAACATATCCCAGTTGGCAAGTTACTCCCAAAGACAGAGGACCATGCAAAGGAAAGGGAGGCACAGTAATTCTCACGGCTGGTGACTGAATTATCAGAGAACCAAGCTGATAATCTGTTCAGAGCAGAAAGATGCACTGGACCAGTGAGACAGCTTGATGCTATGGAGCACATGTTTCCATGCTGGAGTCCTGGATTTGGTCCTTGTTACTGTATGGGTCCCTGGACACCTCTCAGGAAATCCTTCAGGAACTGAGCTAGACGAATGCCTGCACACCACAGGGTGGGCTCCCAAGACAGAGCAACGACATTCCAAGCAATGACAACTACAATAACTATGTTTCCACATGTTAAAATGTAGCAATGCTGTATAACGCAGAGATTTAGGCAAAAAAAGAATGATACTAAATGGAAACACCATTCTAAGAGAGGATACTGAGTCTGGAGTGAAAGGATGGTTGGTAAAATAATGAAAGTATGAATTGATAAGGAAGGATGAACTAGCATGGGAAATAGAGGGACTCCCCTGTTTAGGTGTTAGGGATGGAAGGGCGTGGCCTTCACAGTAAGTCACCTTTGGGAGAGAGTCGAAAGAAAATAATGTTCTAGAAGGCAGCAGAATGGCCTTTTAGCTTTATTTTGAATTTTAGTTTGTAGCCAGTATTACTCTTTCATTATATAATCACTTAGGCATTTCTAAGGGAATTAGAGCTGTAAACCCGGCAATATTTTAAAAACTAATCAAAAGTTTCAAAGGAATTTACATGTCCAAACATATACAGGTACTTGCATGTATTTGTGTGTAAACTTACATGTGCATACAACTTACTTTAAAAGACACGCATTAGAATCATATCATTATTGTATACATCTGCATAATGCATACAAATACATACATCTATGGGTGTCTATACATATATCGATACATCATATATGTATCTCTCTATATATATGTACGATGAAAACTTAGTTGCTTGCATTCCATCTTGTTTTCTTGACAGATTTATAGGCAGTAGGTAGGCAATTCTATTGATCTTTGGGCATTTCCCCCAGACTGGTCACTCTTATTAGAATCACTTGAGTAGAGTTCTGGAGCGATAGCACAGCGGTTGGGCATTTGCCTTTCATGCGGCAGACCCGAGTTCAATTCCTCTGCCCCTCTCGGAGAGCCCGACAAGCTGCCGAGAGTATCGAGCCCGCGCGGCAGAGCCTGGCAAGCTATCCGTGCTTATTGGATATGCCAAAAACAGTAACAATAAGTCTCTCAATGAGAGACGTTACTGGTGCCCGCTCGAACAATTCGATGAGCAATGGGATGACAGTGACAGTGAGTAGAGTGTGGTTGAGAATATTGCAGGGAAGGAGAGGCTGGCAAAGTTGGTGGGCCTTGATTTTAAAGTCTTTGCCAAACCTTAGGAAAACTATTTGAATGCATTGGCGAGCCCTTTCCATTTGAAAGGAAGAAATTGGGCAGCATGATGAGGGCAAGAGATTGACACCGCGGAGGGGGGAGGGGAGGCCTTTACAAAGATGTTGCAACACTGAAAAGAAGATGATTTAAATTCTGCTCATGCCAGTCTGGATGGATGAAGATTGATTAATGAGTCACTGAGTACAGAGAGAGAATAGGAAGCCAGTCCAAGTAAAAGGAAGGAGGAAAGTAGGGAGAAGGAGAAATAAAATGATTCACAGGAAGTCACAAAATAGATAAGATGGTGGTGTTTTCCAACACACCCTAATCCTAACACAGTAATGCTTACAGAGATTCATAACAAAAAAATTGGGAAAAACATAATGAACTCAACTTTGGGCCATTGTACATTGGAGATAGTCCTAGGGCAACTGTGTGGATACCCTAAGGATGATTATCACAAACATGGCATTTATTGAGTATATTCTTGTTACCTGGTTGGGGTCTGTATGATATTTTTTTAATTTTCAGGATGATGAAAGAGGCTTATTGGCCTCCACACCACACAGCCCTGGCAGCTTAGAAGGGATGTCAGGGATAGAGATGGGGATTTGAGGGCTATTCATTTATAAGTGATCCCTAGGGTTGTAAAAGGAGATGAGTTTTCCTAGGGAGAGCCTAGAGAGAGAGAGAGATTGCTAGCAGAGCACATCTATACAACTTAAGCAAAATAAAGTGATTATAGACATTTAATGTCATGCAATATTGTAAGACTGCTTTACATTGATTTCCTGTTGCAAGCAAATGGCTTTCTGAGTGCAGTGATGTCCCTTTGTTCAATGCAGTTCATCTCTCATTTATTCTTTGGGGAAGAAGCCAATTTAACAGTATGTATGACTAATTCTTTTCTAAAGAAATAGAGATGAGGAGGTGCCCTCCTGCATGGCCTTCTGATGGCAGGTTAAAATGGAAGGATTGGGGTTAGATGAACTCTCTATTTCTGCAAAGAAGCTATGATTATTTTTTCTTCTTTATTTCACTTGGCATCCCTAGATTTGTTCACTATTTATTAGGTTGATGCATTAGGAAAGATAAAACTACAGAAAATTATAAAAGAAAAATAATTGCCATTTTTGGCTATTAATTGATAGGCTGATATTTCTCACTCTTAGTGAAATATCAAGAAATTCAAACACTTCATTGTTTAATTTTGGCCTCCTATTAGTTTTCAAATTTCTCATGTGTGTAGTGAAGTTAGCAGGGATTGAATCTAGGATCCCACACATACAAAGCATGTACCTGACATCCTAGGCTAAATCCCAGGCTCACATTTATTTTCACAAATTGTCTCTCTGTGATAATACAAGTGACAACTGATTTAATAAAAATGCATCAAAAGGGATCTCCAATACATATTGTCACTATACCTCATTATCATTAGATTCTCTAGCACATAAGATATGCTATGCTCAAAACATAAGGTATGTTGTTAGAAAGGAAAATAATATTTCCGTTATTTCAGAGCAAAAAACATTCCATTAAAATAAAGTCTCTCTGGAAGGAGTAATGCTACATTGCTTTACATCTGTGTGTCTCAAACTTGTATGTGTAGCAGCTTTACTCCCTCAAAAGCTTTTAACAATAGCAGTTCGTAAATTTACTGAGAGTTTTATAAACTAATTCATTAGGTGTACAGTTTGGGCTCCTGGATGTTATTTTCTTTCTCAGCTTCAATTGTTGGGCAATTATAAAGAACAGAGAGCCCATATTACAGCGATAGCCACACTGTGTCACTTCTGATGATACTAAGGAGGAGTGACTTCTTGTTTCTTCCTGTTTCTCTTGACTATAAAAGTTCCTTAGCTTGGGGATTCAGAATTCTATTCTTTGTTTTTATGTGGACTGGAGTGATAGCACAGCAGATAGGGTGTTTACCTTGCATGCAGCCGACCGGGGTTCCATTCCACCATCCTTCTAGGAGAGCCCGGCAAGCTACTGAGAGTATCCTGCCTGCATGGCAGAGCCTAGCAAGCTACACATGGTGTATTCAATATGCCAAAAACAGTAACAACAAGTCTCACAATGGAGACGTTACGGGTGCCTACTTGAGCAAATTGATGAACAACAGAACAACAGTGCAGTGTAGTGCAGTGCAGTTCCTTTATGTTTGAATGAGCTTCTCATGCCTTTAATTACTTCTCTTCCCTCTAGAATTGATTCCGAGAGAGAAAGATGTCTGTCATTGGATTTAGGGCCTCCCTGGATGAGCCAACAATATCCGTAATTGGTGATCTGATGGTGATCCTTAATATCTGTAAAGATAGTGTTATCTGTAAAAAGTCACAGTCATGACTGAAATATGTCCTCTTCCAGTTCATATGCTGAAGTCCCAGTCTCTGAGGTAATGGTGTTTGGAGATGAAGGCCTTTGGAATATTGTTGGGCTCAGAGAAGGTTATAAGGACAGAGTCCTGTAGGGTTAAGTGTCTTCATCAGGCCAGGCCTCAGAGAATGTCTACCTCTCATTCCACTGTGTAAAGATGCAGCACCGGAACAGTCAGCTGCAAGTCAGGAAGATGCCCGACCCAAGAATACCCGAAACTCCCACCATTTTAATTATGGCGAAAATAATAATGATAATAATTTCCTCACATGGCTAGACTCCAGACTGTGAGCCTCTACTTGTCGATTACTGAACCACTGAGCCTGTGATCCTTTTTGATGATGTTCTTAGCAAAGGAAAACGACCATTGGTAGAGATCATGATCTAAACCTATCTTTTGAAGGTTAGTTTCATCTGAAATAAAAGTATAAACATTAACCTCAGCAGATGCTTGCTTTCTCTGCTACTATTAAATTCTTGGATGTTAGTAATTTTTGAGCTCCTAATGAGTGTTCAACACACAGCTGAATTAACAGGAACTTTGTTAGGTTCAGTGAAGTTAAATAGATTAGATAACTGATAGTTAGATACAAGTCAGTGGTCTCATGAAGAATTAAGCGCTACAAAACAATTTTATTGATATGGGCTGAGAAGAAACTCAAGAGAAGACAAGAGAGGTGTGGAGAAGCAAAGGTAGATGGCCAATGTCCTACATGCACTTTTAAAACTTGGAATTTTATTTTGCTTTCAGGTGTATGTGATCAGCATTGAATTTGTGCAATTCTCTCAAAAGCCAAGTAATAAACAAATCCCACCAGGAAAAAAAACTTGGAATAATAGATGAGACTTTACTGTAATATTTGCAGAAATCATATCTCATGATAAGGTACTCAAATTTCTGGGGAGATCAATTTCATGTGTGGTATATCACATCAAACTATCCATGATAGACCTGAATTTTTTTTAAATGGGTAATTGTTAGCTAGATATATCCAGCAGAAGCATTCAGAGACAAAATAATTTTGTCTATATTATTGTTCTATTTGCCTTAGGATCCAATTTATGTGAAGATTAAACAATGCCACCTGCTTTCTTTGCATTTCTCCAGGGTCTCCCTTCCCTCATTTATTCTCCAACTGCCGTATATCAGTGCTCAATTGTTTTCTTGGCTCCCATCAACTCAGACTGAAAACCTGAGATCCAGCGATTTGGTGGGGATTTGTAGGAGGAAGAAAGACATTGATACTAACAGAAATGGAGGCAGACAGAATTAAACCACCAGAAAATGCTGGCTGCACCCTTGCTGTTGAAGGCTGCTCTTGTAATAACTAGAGGTCTGAGACACTGGGGTTGGTGTGGTCCAAAAAAAGAGACTCGTTTTAATTTTAGATAGACAACAGTTAATTTAGTGAACGCACAAGAAAATGAACTGACATAAGAATTAATCAGTGGTTTAAAAAGCATGAAACTCACACAGTGTGGTCAGGGCAGATTTCTACAGGGTGCAGAATGGGAGCATGAGAATGAATCTGTTATTGGCAGAGCTGCCATATACGCCCTCTGGGGAAGAAGGGAATAGGAATTGTGTATTTTTTTCAGCGACCAAAAGGAGTTCTTTGTGGCTGGACCATGGGGCCCAAGACTTGGTTATATAGGGGCTCAGGGGGGTAGGGCATTTGCCTTGCACGCAGCCGACCCGGTTTCAATTCCCAGCATCCCATATAGTCCCCTGGGCACCGCCAGGAGTAATTCCTGAGTGCAGAGCCAGGAGTAAGCCCTGTGCATCGCCAGGTGTGACCCAAGAAGCAAAAAAAAGAAAAAAAGATGGTTATATAGGGCCAGTGAGGAGTGCAGCCACCAGTAGCAGTCAGATCTAGAGGGTATTATTGGTGAGGTTCTACTTTTGGGTTTTGTTCTCTTTGTTATGGGAGGCTGCTGAGGATGGAGGAGTATCAAAGTGGGGGACATGGATGCAATTCTGGATCTCTCTTTGTGAAGCCCTGTTAACTGCTTGCTTATCTTTGGTTGGAAGACACTTGCTGGATGTTCCTTTGGCTGCAGACCAACAGTTCTTTAACCAAGTACTGGGTCTCCTGCCAAAGACCTTGCTGCTCTGGAAGGTGATCTGATTCCTTCAGGGCCTGTCCAGAACTGCAGGGTGTGTGCAAGGGTCTAAGCTTGCATGCCGGCTTCCAAAGTGAGCTAGATGACAAAGACAGAAATGCGTGGTTTTAGTGCTGGATTTGACTTATCCATAACAGCTTCTGAAGGCAGGAAGTGTTTTCGAACTAGCTCTTTCAGCTTACAATAATGTTAAAACTGACTACACAAAGAAATGAAATGCATGCAGACTGAAAAGTATTTTCATATGCAATGCCATACATAGGTAATACGATACATTGGTTAAATTTTTTATTGTAGTGAAGCAAAAAAAAAGAGATACAGTAGACAAGCCAATATCATTTACATAAAACACAATAGAAAGTGGCTGAGAAGAGGACAATTTTGGAAAATGATCTCTCCAGGAATGCTGCCAAGGTAAGTGGCAGTAGATATTGATTATAGAGACCTGTCATGGATTGGTTTAACCAGTCATTCTGAAAATTGAATTGGATTTTTCTTCCTGAAATGATGTTTTTGAAGCGATGCCAAATGCAATCTCTCTTCCCACCCATTCTGGTTTGTGTCTGCTTTTCAGAATTAATAGTGCTTAGACATTTATAATGTTGGTCACAGGAAAGCTTTTTTATATTCTCAGAGCAAACTGATTATGTTACATCATTTTCATGACACTTCCCCTTACTTTAACAGTATTTTATACTCTTCAAGAGTGGGTGTACAATATGCAATGCAGTGTGAAATAGGTAAAGTACAGAGAAGGAAGAGCAAGTAACCATGCAAGCTCTATAAGTTTACTATACATCTTATTCTTCAGTCTGGGAACTCTGAAGAGTAAAAGGGATTCCGTTCTTATACTTGTATTATAGGTTTCAGTGGAGATATCCTGGGCAAAGTAATACCTGTTACTAACATGCAAATAAGAAGAAATATAAGAATCTAAGATTCGGTTTTAAAAATGTGAGCAACATATGATAACTTATTTAAAGGCATATCAGAATGAAGCTATTGAATTTAAAATATGTAAAATGGTGAATTGTAGCAATGAGAACTGAAAGACTAAAAAAAATGAGAATGTCTTGTACTAGTACATTACAGAGGACTAAGAAGTAAATTATATCTAACCTTAACCTCTACATAGAAATTCAAAATATGCACATAAAAGATGAATGAAATATGAATAGTGTGCTGTGAAATGGGAGTGAGTAAAAATGTAAATCACTATACCAAGAGATGAATATAATGAAATTGATACAAACAGTTTAGAATAATTCGGGAAGGTTTTATGACAGATATGTATCGGGATTAAAAGTAGTACATGAGAGAAATGATATTTCAAATATAGTAAATGGTAAAATGTAAGGAATGTTTAGGTAAAAAATGGGCTAGACATAATACATGGATGAGGGTTTCAGGGAATACATTAAGAGAGATAGTTTTGTGTTATTTGATTTGCAAAGTGCTGTGTCCCACCTAGGTGGAAAGATTTTACTTAGGACTTCAGCTAATCACATAAAATTATAATATGACTCATTCAGATAAATGCATATTGCAATAATGTAAGCACACAATTATATTGGCAGTAAAAATGAAAGGTTGTTACTCGCTAAGGTGAGACCAGTGTGACAACTGAGGTATTAAGGATGCAAAACTTCCCCTGTTACATTAGCTGCTCTGGCCAGAGGTCAGAGTAACCGATGCCAAAATCTAAAGAAGGCAAGAAAACTCGACAGGAATGGAATCCAAAGCTTCTCACATTGACTTATTTGTTTGTTTATTTGGGCCACACCCAGAGGTGTGCAAGGCTTACTCTTGGCTCTGTGTTCAGGAATCACACCTGCATCAGAGGTTCATATGTGTTACTTGGGATTGAACCCAGGTCTGAAGAGTATAAGGCAAAGCCTTATCTACTGTACTAAAAACTGGATGTAAGTGAAAGGCATGCCAACACATCCAGTTCCTTAAAATCATAATAATATTCATACATTTAACAACAATGCCACTGATGGATGACCAACCTCGAGATCATAACATGCCATCTTCTAATTTTTTGTGAAAATTATACTCAATAATAGGGAAAACTGAGATTTGAAGGTTTATCAGAATTTGAAACTGAAGATTTACTAGTCATAATATGATATAGAATGTAAAATTTTTACCATCACATCAGTGAGGTTAAATGAAGTTTCTCTTCCTTGTCATGGGTATAATATTTAATTATTAATTAGATAAGCTTGCCATTGGAGGTCCAAATAACATTGACACACACCTACTGTCACTCTTCCCAAAGGGTTGTCAATGCTCTTAAAAGATCCCAGCCTACTATTCTGTTAGGAAGTTTTGTTCGCATAGCATTCTCTTCCTCTCAGCCCTGCCACACTGACCCAAGTAGCAGAGAACTCAGCTTTGTCTCATGTGTTCCCTAAGTAGTTTCCATGAAGCATGTTGTTTCAGAGTCTATGAAAATCAGTTGGCCAAGGCTTGGGTTGCTTGGTAAACAGATGTTTCCAGATACCAAGAGAAGAGACTAGAACCAATGTGGTTGGAGGGAAAGAAAAGTCATAGGTCAAATGCTGTTGGCTTTGTTTTAGAGAGCAGGGAGGGTTTCATGCCACAGAAGTCTCTGTGAAGAAGATTTCCAAGAAAAGTTCCATCCATGACAAGAGTCTGAGGACTTATTTGCCATCTCAGGCTCTAGTGACTGAAGGTTGACAAGACCTTATATGCCAACTTGCTTTCTGAGCTGGGCTGCACTAGAATGAGGAGCGTGTGGAAGATGATGGGACAGAAGAGTCCAAGAATGAATGCAAACATGGTTGGGACACTGGTGTATAGGGCCAGGCTTGCTTAAAAGGGCTTGAAATTGGAGGTGGGTCAGTGAAGTACGATGAAGCTATGGTACATATATCCACAGGGTACTTTTACAAATGAATCTATCTCACTTATGAAGAAGGGTTTGCACTATGGGAAAAAAAAACACAAGAGCAATTTAAGTGCAATAGAAATGTTTTAAAAACATTTTTGTTTCTAAAAAGCTTATAATTATCTCACATTTAAAATGGTACATTCTATAGGTTTCAGATACTTCAAAAAACTATTTTTCCCCAACCAGTTGCCTTATCCTTCCATTCAACAAACATCCTGGGACTTATCCTATCCAAGTCCTGATATCATCAAGAAATCTCTAGATTGTTCTAGATCACCAGAGGTGAACAAATTCTTGTTAATTCCATTAAGTATTTACATTCTGTTTAAAGATAGAGTCATCTACACTTGGTGTTGCCGGGAGATCAGAGAAATGATCATTCATGAATTCTGAGAATTTATTCATTTCTCATTTCATTCTCTATCAGTCTGTAGGTGGACTGAATAAAGAACTTTAGATATTTATTTTTCCTTGAATGTGAATGATGTCACCCATATCACACATATAAATATCATAATGGCAAAGTGCCGGCAGGCAGTATAAGCTTGAAATAGCTTATTTTTCTCTTAGAGGCAGAGGTGGATTTTAGCTTCTCTCATCTCTGATACCAAAGCCTCATACCTGGTATGTATCTTTTATACCAATATTAGCTGTTTAAAAATAATATCTCTATATTACCATCTTCTTTCTAAGCTAGGGCTACTTGGAGAGCTCTTAGACACTAATCTTGAATAAATCTAGTCTAGCCAATTGTATTCAGTACTTGAGGAAAAGCTTTGTTTTTATAGTTTATCAATTGCTTTTATATTACCTTAGTATTGAATTTAGCTGCACTATGCTTTTTAATAAATTTGAGGAAATGAGGTAAATAAAAAATTGTAATATATTTTCTAAATTATGAAGAAGACAAATCAAGTATTTGTGCATTTCAGTCAAATATGCCTATTGTCAAAAGGATATAGAAAAAAATAGAAAAGCATTAGGTGAGGTTATTTTGCATATTTTGACTTGAAATTTTTCATGTTAGCAAATAAATCAACAGAAGATATCAGTGGAAAAGAAAAATAACATACTACATATTATTGAGTATATAGCTACATCTTAGAGACTTTAAAAATGTTATAATTATATAATTAAAAATACTGAGCTTTTTCTTTCCATCAAGTAGAACCTATAGGTTTTGTGAAGAAACTGTGTGAATTATAAAATTTGTTGTTAATATGAAGTTTAATATTTGTTACACTTTCAACAGTATTTGTCTTTAACCACCAGTATATTTAGCTAGTATATCTAACTCTATAAGAGATCACCACCTTTTTTGTGTACATTTGTATATGCATTGCTCAGAGAAAATTCATTAAATGCTCTTACCAATGTCCTTCAAATTAAGTCTTGAAAGAGAAGAAAAATAAATTCTTGTCTTTGGAGATTTACTGTCTTCAGCTTCTGACATTTCTAAATTCAATTCTATTTTTCTCCAAAGCAAAGTAATTTTGTTGATACTGAGATGTCAATGGAAAAAATAGGTTTTGTCTCTTAGAAATTGTTTAATAATTACTATTTCTGTCATTTTAAGAACAACAAAGCACTTAGTATTTTTCCTCCCCAAAGATGATGAACATGGTTACATTATCAAAAGTAGTACTTTCAAAATTGCACAGGATGTTCTTCTGATGGCATTTTATCAATGACTATTGATTTAACACAGAAACCCAATTTAATAATGACTAATTTGCTAAATACATGTCACAACATCATACCTGAACCAGCATTCTTCAAATGAGTATAGCCTGTGACTGCTTTGACAACTGTTCTTTAAAACTCCCCCTTAAGACCTTGAGATTATAAAAATAGTGTTTACATCGATTAGCTAATGATAAAATGGGATAATTTTGTAGCATTTTTATAGCTCTAACTTTTGACATATCTTCAAATTTACACTACAAGGATAAATATAGTTTAATAAACATATATTTTTCCTTTGCTGTTAGGTTGAAATGTATATTCTTGATCTTTAGAAAAATTGCATGTGTTTAAAAATGCAATTAGACTAATCAAGTAGGTTAATTAGGTTAAAAATTCTAATAATTGTATAATCACACTCATACTCTTTGAGTCTTTGTCGTGCCTTTAATGTTTTGTGTTAATTGCATAAAAATTTGTTAACCAATATTTTCTATAATGAACTTTAATTTTAGAAATAATAAAAATAATAGAACAAGTGAAATCATTGAAGATAAACTTATTCAATTCTGTTCTTGTTAACATGACTGAACTCAAGCTATATAGTACCTTGTTACATAATATCTCAGAATTCTAACTATTTTCAGTATAAATTTAAACTTTCTGCTTTGGGGTTGAATTGCCAGAAAAGGAAGGATTTAAGTGGAAATGTGTCAAGAGCTGTGAAGAGTTTAGAATTTATTTGTGAACTAGTAAGGTAAACTGCTACATTTTCAAGAATTCTGCAAGATGATTCCAGGATGCCTGTGACAGAGAAAAAGGACTTCATTACCTAACACTTAACTCCTATTTTTCAAGTCCTTGAGACCATAGGGTGACAAAGGGCAAGATATTGGCTGCACACATGGTGGGTTGTGTTACAAGAAAGAAAGCCTGAGCTTGTAACTTTGATCTATTCTTATGGGCAATCAGCAGAAAAGCCCTTTCTCCAGAGATTCTATTTCCATCTTAGAAGGTTATTCACTATCTAAACATGCTTATGAAGATATAACCAAAGGACAGCATGTTTCGGTATAGAAGTTTTGACATACATTTGGAAACTTTTCATCTAGAACTGGTTAACACATGAATTTTCACCCTGCAGCTTCTGCACGAGAATGCCTGGATTAAATAAATTATGATTTATATACATACACATATGCATATATCTATATATGTGTACACACATATATGTGTGTATATATATATATTAAAATAGTAGAGTCCAGTGAGAGCATGTATCTGTTTGAGGTATGAATATATTCCTCTTCTAATTGGTTTGGATTTTCATTGGTAGTTTAGAATGAGAGTCATAAAAAATGTGGAGAAAGCAATGATATGCACTGATGTTTTTTCCCTTATTTCCTGGTCGCTTATTTACCTAATAATTGGATATGTAAGTTTACTGCAGTGTATACTGGTACAACAAGTATAAACAGGAAATGCTTCTCTCTGGTAAATCATTAATTCTGAGGTGTCTCATAGTTTAAAATAAAAATTCAGCTGGAGGAAGAAATTAGAAAATATTCTAATATTGTTTGGGCTGGAACAATAGTGCAGAGAGGACGGCATTTACCTTGCACAGAGCTGACACCAGTTTGATCCCTGGCATCCCATATCATCCCCAGAGCACTGCCAGGAGTAATTCTTGAGTGCAGAGCCAGGAGTGACCCTTGAGCATTTCTGGGTGTGACCCAAAAAGCCAAAATACGAACACATGAACAAAAACAAAAAAAAGTCCAGCATAACTCAATTTTGAAATTTTTTTTGTGTGTGTTACTTGAATTTTCTCAATTTCTGAGAGTATTTTCTACATTTTTTTTGCTGCTTTTATAAGGTCAAATAGTGATATCCTTGGCTCTCATATTTTACTAATATTTTAACATCTTTATTGAGTAATGATTTATAGTGTCTGAATTCTGCTTATTAATATTCCATCTTTCTTTTTTAATAGTTTATTTTTAATAAGTGAATCAACGTGAGGGTACAGTTACAGATTTATACATTTTTGTGCTCATGTTTCCCCCATACAAAGTTCGATAACCCATCCCTTCACCAGTGCCCATTCTCCACCACCAGTAAACCCAACATTCCTCCCACCCTCCCCAGTCCCATCTCCCCCCACCCCACACTGCCACTATGGCAGGGTATTCCTTTTTGTTCTCTCTCTCTGAATAGGTGTTGTGGTTTGCAATAAAGGTGTTGAGTGGCCATTGTGTTCAGTCTCTGGTCTATATTCGGCCCGCATCACCCTTCCCCCACATGACCTCCGACCACATTTTACTTGGTGTTCCCTTCTCTGAGTTGCCCAGAATGAGAGACCAGCCTCCAAGCCATGAAGACAACCTCCTAGTACTTATTTCTACTATTCTTGGGTGTTAGTCTTATAGTCTATTATTCTATATTCCACAGATGAGTGCAATCTTTCTATGTCTGTCTCTCTCTTTCTGACTCATTTCACTTAGCATGATACTTTCCATGCTGATCCACGTATATGCAAACGTCATGACCTCATTTTTTCTAACAGCTGCATAGTATTCCATTGTATAGATGTACCAGAGTTTCTTAAACCAGTCATCTGTTCTAGGGCACTCGGGTTTTTTCCAGATTCTGGCTATTGTAAACAGTGCTGCGATGAACATATAAGTGCAGATGTCATTTCGACTATACTTTTTGGCTTTTCTGGGATATATTCCCAGCAGTGGTATTGCTGGGTCAAATGGGAGCTCAACCTCTAGTTTTTTGAGAATCGTCCATATTGTTTTCCAAAGGGGCTGAACTAGTCGGCATTCCCACCAGCAGTGTAGAAGGGTCCCTTTCTCCCCACATCCTCTCCAACAGTGGTTGCTTTTGTTTTTTTGGGTGTACAAGGAACATTATCTATCTTGATTGTATGCATTCTTATGGGCATGTAGCAGCAGCTTTATTTTCCTTTTACAGTTTCAAATTCCTAATATTGTTGTATGTTTTTATGTACATCGCTGTCGCTGTAATCCCATTGCTCATCGATTTGCTTGAGTGGGCACCATTGTGTAACGTCTCCATTGTGAGATTTGTTGTTACTGTGTTTGGCATATCGGATACGCCACGAGTAGCTTGCCGGGCTTTGCCATGTGGGTGAAATACTCTCGGTAGCTTGCTGGGCTCTCCAAGAGGGGCGGAGGAATAGAACCTGGGTCGGCTGCATGCAAGGCAAATGCTCTAATGCTGTGCTATGGCTCCAGCCGTTCGTGTACACATATTTTTTATATATATTTTCCGATGAAATGATTTTTCAGATATTCTATTTCTATATATCTTATTGTCATCCTATTGAGCTGCAACAATTCCTGTTTAACTTTGGATTATACATTTTATCAGATATGTTTTGTGAATATTTTCTCTGAGTCTGTTGCTTATCTTTTTTATTTTCTTAATATTAACCTTGAAAGGACAAAAGTTATTATTCTGATGAAGCCAACTAATGCAGTTATTGTTACTCTTTTCTTTGGGGATCAGAACCTCTAATCCAGGTGAGCTGGCTTCTGGGTGACATCACTCATCGTCCCCTGTTCCCCGGAATGGGGGTCAGAGCTGCTCTCTTTTGAATTTGTACCAGCAGCCTCCGTACCTACCTGCATCATATCAATAGGACAACACCACAGATATACTCAGAGAATTATGTATTGTGCAGTTATGCATTCTGTCATTAAGTGAAGATAGGCAAGGAAAGAGAAGAGCAACCCCTAGTCTAATCTCTCAGCCTCTTCCAGGGAAGTCTAACTCCAATGACTCCCCCTCAGGACAGTAAGAACATTAGGAAACCAATGGGCAAAAGCATGGATAAGCCCACCAAGTTCAATGAGCAAAAACAATATCACGGAAGGCACAAACACCACAACCAGCTCAGTAGATCCTCAGACTATGACTTCATTGACACCATGATAAGGATGTTTAATGAGCTTGAAGACACAATGGCAAAGATAGTCAGCAGAGCACAGGAAAGGCTAAGAGTTGAAAGGAGGCAAAATACTACAACCAAGAATGACAGAAACGAAGAGCTTGGGAGGTGACATAAAAAACTCAACAGAAGATCTGAACATCAGAATAATAGCAGCTGAACAAAAGATCAAGAAGTTCCACAGTGAGAAGGAGGGAACTGCAAGGAAACAACATAAGGTGGAAAATAGCCTGAAAATAAATGAACAACAAACTAGGAAGCTATGGGATGAATTCAAGAGGAACAATATAAAAATTATTAGAGTCCCTGATGAACAGGAAGGCAACTTTGACCAAGAAACAATAATTAAAGAAATCACTGATAAGAATTTCCTAGAGCTGAGGAGTATAGGAACCAAAATCTAAGAGATCTGAAAGGTTCCTTGAAAATAAACTCATCTAGAAAAACTCCAAGACACATTGGACTCAAAATAGCAAATCCAAAAATAGAGAAAAAAATATAGAAAGCAGCAAGTCCCCCCAAAAAGGAACTTGCAGTAAAGGAAAGCCCATACGATTTACAGCAGATTGATTAAATGAAACTCTATGAGTGAGAAGAGAGTGGAGGGGTTTAGTACAAAAACTCAGTGAAATGAACACTTCACCAAGAATGCTCTATTCATCTAGGTTATCGTTCATATTTGAAAGAATGATAGAGAGATTCACAGAAAAAGGCACCAGTTTAGGGAATTCATGGCCTCAAATCCAGTTTTGCAAGAAGCTTTAAAAGATCTTCTTAAATGGACAAGGTATCCTTCCCAACATGTGGCATCGAATATGGCACTTAAGATTTGTACATATGCTTATCTTCTAATAGATTAAGAAAGGCATTTTTACTCCTAGCTTGAAAATATACGTTATACATTTTCAATAACAAATTGATGACTCATTAATATTTATTGTTCTTTGTCTGATCTGTTTTATTTTACATATAGTGATTTTTACTGTGATTTTTTACTTATTCATGCAGACACTTAGGCAGCATTTATAACATAGTAATTTTATGTAAAAATCCAATATTCCCTTTCTATAGATAGAACATTTACTCTTATAGGCCTATTAATGTTTCACCACTTAAAGTTTCTTAATTCTTTCACTCAATAAAATTTACAGCTGTAGGTTTTACCTATTTCAAGGAAGCTCTAAAACATGATCACAGAATTTTTTAAAAAATATTATTTATGGAAGTGAAGATATAATAATTACAATAAAATTCAATAACAAAATAATATTTATTACACTATGATTTAAATTACAGAGTTGAAAAGTTACTAATGTAATATGGGAGTAGGTATTATAGAATATTAAATGGTCTAATTTATTTATTTTCATAGCTTAAATCATAAAGCCGTCATCACAGATTGACTTTTATTAATTTATTTTCTGGTAATTCTATTTGGCATTCCTTAGGTTTTATTGGGGCAAGTAATAGGATATAATCTTGTTATATGGCTGCCCAGGGGGCAGGCTGGCATGTGGGCGGAAACCTGGGGCATGGATGCAGGGAAGGGAACATAGATAGGAAGATTGGTTTTGGAATATGGTATGCGTGAATCACCTCTCTATGAACAACCTTGCAAATCCCAATGTCTCTTTTGTTTTGTTTGTTCTGTTTTGTTTTGTTTTGTTTTGGGCCACTCAGCTGGAATCAGGGCTCAGGGATCACTCCTGGCAGACTTGGGTATCACACGGAGTTTTGAGGATTGAACCCGAGTCTTTCACATGCCAGGCAAGTGCCTTACCTGCTGTACTGTCTCTTGAGCCCCAATAACAGTGTCTCAATAATATTTTAAAAATAATAGTTCAGTGAATAGGGAGCTCACCTTGCACCCAGTCAAGCCAGGTTTGATCCCCTGCACCCCATAAGGTCCCCTGAGCCCACCAGAAATCATCCCTCAGTACAGACTCAGGAATAAGTCTTGAGAACCACCAGGTGTGGCCCCCCCAAATCAAAAAAGAAATAAAAATAAATGTAAAAAAGAATATTTAAAATCTGTTGGCTGGAGTAACTTTCCTTTATCTCCATCAGCGCTCCTAAGAGTTTCAGCCTTCATTTTTCTTAACAATGAACATCAACATTCATAAAACTTCCCTCTGCTTCCATGGCTAGCAAGTACTCCAAATCTACAAGATACTTATATTGTTAAATATCTCAACCCTTTCTCCATCTTTCTTGAGTAACTGATTCACTAGTGACAAAGCTATTTCTTTCATTAACACTTTCAAGGGCAAGTTATGTTATAGTTCTTAAAAATATAGCAAATTATTATTTTTATTAACATTATTGTCATAATCTAGTCAATTAATGCTACCTTTTACTTGGTCTAAGCCACTTAATTAAGAAAAAACCCTCTATAACTGAGTCATTGAAATGTAAATCAACATAAGGCTTACAACCTTAAGATTAAGCTTTGATTTGATGCTCAATTAAAATATTAATTAGATAAAGTGATATGTCTCAACCGTAGTAGATAGTAATCCAATATTTTGATATTGATAATTTAATAAAATATTGTTTTCTTTAGAAGAATAGATAACTGTTCTATTGTTAAAATTTATGTAAAACCCAGCTCATATGTAACATTTTGATTTTATTACTTGAGTACTGGTAATAAGAAAGATTTAATATATTTCTTAAACTGATATACTTAAGAATACTATGCCATTTGTTTTGGAAGATTTGTGGTTCCAGCGTTTTTAATCTTTGAAGACTGACAGATGTACGTCGCAAAGAAAGGTAAATAACCTCTGAGACACAATGATAGTTTCACAGAGTATTAAGTGCATCAAAAAGCATGAAAGTTAATAACGCTTATCTCATAGTGCAGAAATGTGAATGAAATGCTGTTAAATGCCCTTCTAATCTAGCAAGGGACCTTTATATTCTTGTTAAGTTTTCTTTCCTATGAATAACAACTATAAAATCATTCAAATTTTACATTATTTTTTTCTGTAATTATCTAAATTTTAAGATTTGTATATAGCATTTTAATTAACTTTCAACCTCACACATACTATCTTTAGCTTTCACCTTCACAAAATCTTATATGTAGCAAGGGTTTAAAATATAAAAAGGAAAAGTTGCAAATTTTAATTTTATGATGCTTAAAATTAATATTTCTGATATAAGTTTATATCAGAAATAAACTGATACACTAAAGAATAAAATTTGTTTGCTTAAGAATAAAATGAAGGTACTCTTTAAAATGATCCTTTAAAGCTACATTTTTCTAAAACCAACAATAAAAGGAATGAGAACTCATGACTAAGACTAATATTTCCTCTTAGGTGAATAGAATAAAATATGTTCAAACTGTTTCCAGCCTGCTGCCTATTATTTTTTAAATGGTACCAGTTATTTCACTCCCTATCTTTCTGTATGTCCCTGGTTATGATGGACTACTAGAAAAATCTAAGTTTACCTTCCATATTCGACCTACAGCCAATTGTCTTCTTTTATTTTCTTTTTGGTGTGGGCGGGGTGGAAGAGTTCTCCCAAGCAGTGCTCAAGGGACTCAGGGACCACACTCTGTGTATTTGGTGTGGTTGATGTTGAGTGCTCTGGCCTGAGATTCAGTGCTCCTGGGGTCCTGCAGTGCTAGGAACCACCAGGGCTATTCTGGAAATGTTCTAAGGGTACAGAGATATGCCCGGTAATAGCTTGGAAACCCAAAAGTGACAAGAACAGAACCTGCATGAGCTCCTGCAATGCTTGTGCCCTCACCACTACACTACGTCCCCAGCCCTTCATTTGTCTTCTTATTTTCCCTTCATGTCTTACTCTTATTTTTCCTCACATCATCCCTAGAATCGTTACATCTTGCAAATTCTTTTAGTTTTCATTTATCTATTTATTTTTAATTTACAAGGTAGTTCACGATATTTGATTATATTTAATATTCAAACACCAATCCCACTACCATTACACCTCCCCACCACCATAATTTGGATGTTTCCATTCTGAGCCCCAATACCTGCCCCAAAGCATAAGCGAAATAATATATTTTGTATTGTTTGTCATGGAAAATTGCTGAAAATGCTACAAAAAAAAGTTTCCTTAAGGGAAAGAATGTGAAGATTGTTGTATTTGAACAGGGGCCATTAATATCTTCTATAAGAGATCACTAACATGTTGTTAAAGGTTGAACCCTGTGTAATTTTATATGTATATCTGCAAGTGTATATATATATGTATATATATACATACATATATATATATATATGCATCAAAGAAGTGGTTAAGAGGATGAAGAAACTCCAGCTCCAGGTACATCTTTTCAATTCCACCATTCTTCCTGCACATAGGTCCCACCTCAGAGACCTGGGCCCTATGCAAACAGGATGAGAACGCTATTCGGGGATCCCAAAGAGAAATCAAAAGAGCTGTGCTAGGAGTATCACGTCTCACTCAAATGAGAGAAAGAATCCAGAGTTCCGACCTCCGTCGATGGTCAAGAATCAGGGACGCTATCTCTGCTTGCAAAGGCATCAAAAATCAGATGGGCCGGACATGTAATGCGATTCAGGGACAACCGCTGGACTAGAGCAGTTACCGACTGGATTCCACGGGATGTCAAAAGATCCAGTGGCTGCCCAGCAACGAGATGGTCGGATTTCTTCGTCAAAACCCTGAATGAATAGTTTGAGGCTCTTCCTGTTCCTGGAGCGAGCAGATATCATTGGGCTACACTAGCACTCGACAGGGACAAATGGAGACATTACTGGTGCCTGCTCGAGAAAATCGAAGATCAACGGGATGACAAGTGTGATACAAGTTTGATAGATAGATAGATAGATAGATAGATAGATAGATAGATAGATAGATAGATAGATAGATAGATGTTTCTCTCTAAGATTGATTGCCTCCTACTTTGAACCCCTTCTAATGTGGTGTGGTACTTTTGGAGTATGGGTGGCTGTGTGGTATGATATATTCAGGGAAAGGTTCACTTGTGGGTGAGGCTGGTCCCAAGCATGTGGAGAGCGGCCGTGAGCATGGCGGTGGTTGAGGTGTTTGAGTTCTGGAGGTATTCAGCTTCGGGAACTGGGTCCCTTGGGGCGGGGAGGGCTCTCACCGGCCCCACTAATTCTTCTTTAAAAACTCAAGACTTCTTGGGAGTCTGCATCACAGCAGGCTCTGGGCTCTGGTGGTTAAACAATGATGAAGGTTTACTTTCAGCCTTCTAATATTCAAAGACCTCCAGGTCTCGTGGGAAGGCAACCTCCTGCTCTTGTTATCCACTTGCTCCTCAGGACACAGGCACTGTGAGTTTTGTTGTACATCTACGTGCTAGTTTAAACTTAATGGATCCTATGCTGAACATATCCTTGGCTTGACCTTAACAGTGGAGCTATTGGATTTCAGAAGAGGGGAAAGATTGGACTAAAATGTCTCAGCAAATACATTCATATAACATATTGAGAATTACAAATGATAAGCTTTTTGTGATTTATTTAACATGGTTACTTCTAGATACTTTTTAGTTATCCTACAGAAAATATCCTGGGGTGCAGGAAATTATTAAAAGGGGATTGAAGGTAGGTACTCTCTTGCCCATGTTTAGGAAAGGGTCAAGATTTGCTTCATGAAGAGAAGTTACTTTTGCTGAACTTTCATGGATGCCTGTGACATTACTATGTGGAAAATGAGTGGATAAAAGGAATATTCAATATATATGTATGTATATGTATATATATGTATACATATGTGTATAGATATATGTATTTGTTTTTGTTTTGGGGGCACACCCACTGTGCTCAGGGCTTACTCTTGGGAGTTTTTTTTCTTTTTTGGGTCACACCTGGCAACGCACAGGGGTTACTCCTGGCTCTGCACCTCTGTACTCATATGGAAAGCTGGGAATTGAACCTGGGTTGGCCGCATGCAAGGCAAATGCCCTACCCACTGTGCTATCACTTCAGCCCCATAAGGGCTTACTCTTGGGATTGTGCTCTGCGATGACTCCTGATGTGTCTCAAGGAAGCCTTTATTTGTAGAATAAAAGAATTGAACCCAGGTAAGGCAAGTACCCTGCCTACTGTATTATCTCTCCAGCTCTTTAAGAATATTTTACTTATGTGTACAGTTGTGAACAAAAGAATACAGCCTTAGAAGAACAAGAAAGATTAGTAGAAATCACTTATAGCAGGTAATCTGGCTCATATTTCTATAGGGGATGTGTGTGTGTGTTTATGTGTGTGTGTTAGAGTATTTTAATATAAAACTATTCATGTGTTTTATAGATATGTAATTTTAAAAAGTTTTCAGCAGTTTTCTGGAAGGAAATTTTATCAGGCAAATTTTTGTATATAAGCAAATATTTTTGTGAGATCACATATATAATTAAAATATAATTTTATCTTATGGCACAATAATTCTTATATTAAATAATTAAATAATTTTAAGATGATTGTTAAAAGTTATGAATTTCTCAAAAGAAAATATTGATCATGGAGGCTTTTAGGGTTTGCTTTTGATATTTTCTACTAGTCTATATTTTAATCTTGGGGAATGTGATTGCCTAACAACTACAATTTAGATATTTTCGAGTGAATTTCCATGCAATTATGTTCTCTGTGCTGAAAATCAGTATAGGATTTAAAAAAAATGATATCAGTTTTTCCTGAATATTTTTTCACTTTTCTCTATATTTTCACTTTTATCTATATTTCAAGCATTTCAAATATTCTTCTGAATAATGATTGAATATCAAAATTCCTTATATATTTATATCCTTTGGTCTAAGAAAAATTGTTACTATGATTTGATCTAGCCCACATATGTGCTTGATTTTTTATACCAGAATTTGGATCCATTGCTTGCTTTTTACTGCAATGGAATGCTAGTGTATAATGGAATGTCACTATTCCATTTGACATTGGAATAATATACAGGAGTTGCTTAATTTTATCCATGTAAGGAGAAAAAACATATGACTCCAACAATTAGTCATTAGTTAGAATGTGGGATTATAAGGCATGCTGTCTAATTTAGAGATATTTGTAGAATAAAGGAAAATCTAAAAGATTAGCTCCATTCTTTTCTCCTTTCTATAATAAAGTTGGCTAGTTAGTTTTGTAAGTCAATCATCATGGTACTTATAAAATTAAGTTTAGGTGTTTCAGAAAACAAACAAACTAGATACCAGTCAAGTTTTAGTATTTAGAGAATACTTCAAATTACTGATAGAACGAAAAATAATGGCTGCCTTCCTGGCTTCTAAATGATATAGAAGAAAATGTGAGAATTAAGTATATATTAAAAGGCAAATTTAGATTCACAGCAAACAGTCCCAATTATTTCACTGTAGTGTTTCTTAAATGTACATTGGAGGATTTTTAACAGTAGATTCCATAACTCATGCTTGCAGCTCTTCAAGTTAAGTTTAAAGATCTCTGTCATCCCATTGCTCATTGATTTGCTCAAGTGGGCACCAGTAACGTGTCCATTGTGAGACTTGTTACTGATTTTGGCATATGGAATACGCCATGGGGAGCTTGCCAGGCTCTGCCATGTGGGTGGGATACTCCCGATAGCTTACCGGGCTCTCCGAGAGGGGCAGAGGAATTGAACCTGGGTTGGCTTCATGCTAAAAAAAATGCTTAAAGGTAGGAATCTTTATTTTAATCCTTGAGCAAACCTGATCTTCTGAATAATATTTGCCATTGAAGTTCTAAATTCACATAAAATGAACATGTTATTAAAGTCTCTCTACTTGCCTGCCACAGTCCCAAAGTCTTTTGTATGGGTCTATGCCTGAAATTTTAGTGTCTCCAACTTTATTCCCTGGTTTTAATTATTTCATGGGGTCATGGGTCTTGATTTTATTAGTTTCAGTTTCCTGTAATCTTTTCCAATATCGATGTTCTCATATTTTATGCCTTAAATTTTAACTCAGTCTTCACTTGACAGTCTTAATATATATTTAGGGTGCTTTCATATTCTTATGTTGAACTTCAGAAATGAAAACCTGAATAGTGGAGACCTAGATTGGTCTGCCAGAGCTAAATCACTGGTTTGGAAGGGAGGATAGGACCTGCTACTCGTAAATATTCTTTATGTGAATGACATTTTTAAGGTGCAGTTTTGAAAGTGGTTATTTAAAAGCAGAGTTAACTTAGAGCAACATATTTTCAACTTCATCAACTGTTATTTATTGAATGTCCACTGGTCCAGTGGCCTGTGATTAGTGTATTTCACAGGCTATTATAGGAAGATTTAGCAGTCAACTCTAGTTCTCTCAGTTTAGATGATTAAAACTTCAAAGAAGTCTTTTGAATTTCTAACAACAGTTCTTTCTCTGGGAGCAATTTCATTTAAAATAATGTTCAAATAGGCAAAATTGGGGAAACTTTATTTTTCTAAGGAGAATAAGGATGGCAGGACATTTCAAATAAACAAGATGACATTTTACATAGTATTTCTTAATTTGAAGAGTTCATTAAGCAACAATAAAGATATTTTCACCTAGCATGATTTTGAATTACTCACTGCAGAATTATTTTTGTCAATTATTGGAAATGAAAGACATAAATAATTAGAAAAATGTATTTTTTGTGGGAGAAATGATTTCAGTTTTAGTTACTTAGCGGTACCATTCTGCTCAGGGTTTATGGCATAGAACAAGCATTAAGACACTATTCTTACGTGCTTGACTGGCTTTGGTGTGGGTACACCTCATACAGCCCTCTGAGCATCTCCAGATGTGATCCCGAGGAGTTTGCCCTGAGCATGTCCAGGTGTGCCTAACTTCTCTCCTCCAGAAAACAAAATAAAACAGAACAAAAATTCTTTCTTCTCAGTAAAGTGTAGCCATTGAAATTCCTCTATTCTGGGTCACATGATTTTGTGGGACTATATGGTGTTTGCAGAAACAGGATAAGTAAAGAAAATATATTACTCTAATCAGTTCAAAAATCTCGATTAAATGTGGTGACAGAACTTGGAACAATTCCAATTGCTTATTTGGAAATGATTAATTTTTTTTTCTTTTTGGGTTACTCCTGGCTTTGCACTCAGGAATTACTCCTGGCGGTGCTCAGGGGACCATATGGAATGCTGGGAATCAAACCCGGGTCTGCCGGGTGCAAGGCAAATGCCCTACCCACTGTGCTATCGCTCCAGCCCCAGAAAATGATTATTTTTTGCTGAAAAGAAAGTCGATCTCCGTTCCTTTAAAGTCCAGGTGGAATTATGCAATTCATGAGGGTTTATAACTTACTAGATACTCTAGCATTCTGAATCCCCTAATTCAGGTCCTGATGTAGTCATTTATATTCATGCAATATGAATATATATGTATATATGCTAGCAGTGATATAAATATAATCTCTTTGCTCCAAATTGCTGAAATCCTCTACTTGTTTTTCATTTTTCTTCATTG
This sequence comes from Sorex araneus, assembly GCF_027595985.1. NCBI lineage: Eukaryota > Metazoa > Chordata > Mammalia > Eulipotyphla > Soricidae > Sorex > Sorex araneus. The sequence continues at coordinate 283,774,522 of NC_073302.1, read as the reverse complement.
TTCAGATTTGGTTTGAGAATGAAGGAGGTTCAGATTTTGATATTACTTCTGAAACATGAACGTTAAACATGAAAGGCGACATCTGCCCAAAGAAGGATGGATGAGGAATCTAGAGAAATCTGCAGCACATGATGTCTGGTGAGTGTTGAAACCTCTTCTTTCTGGGTGTCATCTTTTTGCTGTTCATCAGATGAAAGTCGAAAGATGGGACCGCATGGAAGAATGCCTGAGGCAAGGCTTTGGTGCGCGTGGGAGTAGCGAGAGGAAGTTTCATGATGCAAACATACGGTGAGAGCCAAGAATAAAAGAGGCAGCCATCCAAAAGGAAGAAGGTTTCCTTTAACTAAAATCTTTAATCTTGTAGATTTGGTAGAACAGTGCTGTGGTTATTGTAGCGAAAAAGGAATGAAATGAATAGTTTCATGATTTAATACAACAACAAAGAGATGAAAGAGCAAATAAGGAATGACTAGGGGAAAGGGTGAATGGGTCTTTTTGGCAAATGCCCTACTTTAATGAGATTTAGGAGGGAACTGAGACATTTATTTGTACAGACAGTGTGGGGGGAAATAAAGAAAAATAACACTCACAAGTTAACCCTGGGTCTACATTGTGAGATGAATTATAGATCAGAATCAAAACGGTGCCTAGGTTTAACATAAACTGTTTGCTAGAAGCAAGAGTTCACGTGTCACTTCTGAATTTTGATTAAATTCATGCCTGGAGATTATGAGTAGTCTCTTGAATCTAAAGACCCTTTTGCAGTCAGCAAGATTTACTGCTCTGAAGGAAACATAACAGTACACAAGTTAGTAATGCTATTGATGGTAGTCGATGTGTGCTGGGAAAATAAACATCAATCTACTAAGTGGGATGACAGCATGAGGTACCAGAAGACTGTAACGATAGTCTTAACAGTAAGAAAATGCAATTTCCCCCGCTGTGTTTTATGCCTAGTTTTATCTGACTACTGCATTATACAAATTAATATTTAATGCAGTTCAGCATCACGCTTGTCAAACAGTAGTGCAGGATATATACCATTGCAAAATCGCACGTTTCCTGTGTCTGACAGAGGGTAATATCATACTTTTTTCTGTTTCTTGTTGCCGTTGCTTCAAGCTCTGGGGTTCTCTCACCACCAGCAAGGCTTCTCTACCTCCAATATTACTATGTAAATCAAACTGACCCGGTGTAAGGGAAAGGAAAGGAAATTTTGTGCTCAAGTGTTCTGAGAGTATCATAGCTTATTTGAGAATGTTCTGAATAAGGAAGGAGTGAACTAGTATGCTGAAATGAAACAAGGCATTAAATTATTGTCTATCACTTAAATTTGCATGAAGAAAAAAACAAACCTTCAGGAAGGGGAATGTGGTCATAACCGCAAACAGATTTTTCTGTGCTTGTTTCCTTTCCTTTCCTCCGCTGTGGCTTGATCAGAGCAGGAGCAGTAATGGATGAATTAACAAAATCTTTTGCTCTACAGGAAGTAATACGTACCGTGGACTTATCGACAGCTATGTAGAGATACAAGAGCATGGGAGACTATTACGTCCTTCTGCACATGTTGATGGACGTGTCATTGTTCTTAAACTCACAGAGATAAATAAAACGCTTTTTCCTAATTTTCTTGATTTAATGTTGTTAGATGTTTAATTTTTTAAAAATGTTTTTGCATTAGAAAGCTTGGTTCTCAGTGGAACCTCACTGCCATATGGATCTTAGGCAAAATAAAGAAGCCAACGTAATTTGTCCTCGCTCTTTATCTACTTCCTACATTGCTTTTACATTTCAGTTTCACTTTCAATGCCCAGCATCAGTTCCTGGCAAACCCTGTCCATACCAATTTTTATCTGGAAGTATGTACATACCCAGTATTTTTCGTTCTTACCCCACATAAACACCCTTTCCCTTGATGTTCTCATGTTCTTTGAATAATAAAAGATGAACTATTATTGTGAGATGTAAATATAAATTACTATGTTTTAATAGATATTGGTATTAATTAACTGGATGCCCAGTGCTTCCTGACACCGTGTATAGTCGGTTCCATGAGGAAATATTTTGGTGACAGTGGTCTTCTCAGTAACCTCATAATTATCACAGAAATGAAAAATGATGCTGCCATAGCAAATCAGGACTTGAGCTTCTGAGACAGCAAAAGCTTTTGCTCTGCTCTTTAGGCTTCCCAGTCCAGAATACTTAGAGTGAGCCTTGAAATTCCTCTCCTCCTTTACATCAGTCATAGTCAAGTTCTTCAGTATCTAATTTTACATGTTAAATCTGACACTTTTCACCACCTCCAGGCAACTTTCCTTTGACTTGACTTTGTCTTCTGATTCAGTGATAGCCAATGTGAATATTATCTCTCCGTAGAAGCATTTCTGAAACAGTGGAGCCATATTCATTAGTCAGAAGGTTAAGAAAACATTAAATCTCCTGGCCAGTGACCAGTGATACTAGATGTTCTTCCATGCACAAGACAGTGTCCGGGGCTTATAAGTTATAATGTATTGAGACCTTATAAAAGATAAGATACTTGGCCTTTTGCAACAGTATGAGTGGAAATGGAAGTGTGATGTGAAGTCACTAATTGAGTCAAGAAGGGGAGTTGTATATAGGACATGCTATCACTTGTGCAATAGATAGGATCAAAGTGAGGATAAAGCAAAGGCCTAATGGAAACAAACCCTTGGCTCTCACTTCAGAACTGGGCTTACCAGAAGGAAGAAGAAAGGGAGGCTGGAAGAGAGGAAGGGCTTCAATCAACGATGTGGAGGGATATCAGTATATTCATAATCACATGGTATTGGTTAACATATTTTTGAAGAAGTATAGAAAGTGTACCCTAGACCATACTCAGTCCTGTAAACCAGTATTATCTCAAAAACTTTAAAAATCAATATTTTCAATCTACTTTTATATGACTTTTACTTTTAAATGACCTTTACTTTTAAATGACCCACATTCTTGGTCACTTTTTGAGTCTAGATATTAATTCCATCATGCACATTGTATGTATAAATACAAGGAGGGCTTGTTTTACTGTTTGCTTTTAAATTTTTTTTAAATTTAAATGTTTATTTTTAAATTTTTGTTTAAATTTATGACAATAGAAGTAAGACTGTTTTGTATGTGAAAAAGTAAGACTTTTTTTAAAAAATGAAACTATATTGAAATATGGACTGGAGAGATAGCACAGCGGGTAGGGCATTTGCTTTGTACGTGGTCGACCCGGGTTCAATTCCTCTGACCCTCTTGGAGAGCCCACCAAGCTACCGAGAGTATACCGCTCACACGGCAAAGCCTGGCAAAACCTGGACAGTGCCACATTGCTATATTGAAATATGTGGTGGGGGTGAGAGAGAGAGCGAGCGAAATTGTGTGTTCAAGAAAGAGCCTGGGTTTCTTTTTTAAAAAAATTTTAAAATTTATTCTTTTATTGAATCACCATGTGGAAAGTTACAAAGCTTTCAGATTTATGTCTCAGTTAAACAACGCTCGAACACCCTTCACCAGTGCACATATTCCACCACCAAGAATCACAGTATACCTCTTTCCTTCCCCCACCTCCCCAGCCCCCCACCCCGCCTGTGTAACTGGTAAATTTCACTTTACTTTCACTTTACTTTGATTGCATTCAATATTTCAACAAAAAATTCACTATTATTGATTTGGAGTTTCTTCCCTCTAAAGTCGGACCTGCTGAAAAGGAAGCATTTGATAATTTGTTTTCCATTGCTGAGAATGAAGAGATATGAGGTCGAGAGGCCACACTAGCAGCTGCACGGTTTTGGATTTCTGTATTTTAGTAACTAAGTCCAGAGAAATATCTGCCAGAAGTTGCATCATTGCAAGCTTGTACCCCTCAGCTACTTTATATTCCACATATGAGTGTAATCTTTCTATGTCTGTCTCTTTCTTTCTGACTTATTTCACTCAGCATGATACTTTCCATGTTGATCCACTTATATGCAAGTTTCATGACTTCATGTTTTCTGACAGCTACATAGTATTCCATTGTGTAGATATACCAGAGTTTCTTTAACCAGTCATCTGTTTTTGGGCACTCTGGTTTTTTCCATATTGTAAGAGCCTGGGTTTCTCCAGAGTGGAAAGCAGAGCAAGCAAAGTCTTGCAGAGGCAAGCAAGTGAGACAGGATGTCAAGGGACAACTCCAAGAACAAACCTAGAAGACTTTCGAGTCTTAGGATTATTATACATACTGAATTGTTTTGGTAGCCTGTAATAAACATCTGGCCAGGGGAGAGCCCCTGCAGCTCTCCCCATTGGCCGTGCCAGGATTTGAGGGGGTTTGGTCCCAGGCTGGTCGCCCAGCCGGAGCGGGCTGGGCCATGGGGCAGATGGAGGAGGAAAACGAGGGCCAAGCAGGTTGCTTGATCAGTTGCCATTTATTCCATTCTCTCCTGACTCTCTCCGCTTCTCTCCTGGCTCTCGATCTTGCCCCCAACCCACTCTTACAGCCTAGTTAAATTCCCCCAGCATGAGGGGGTTGGGGTTTACACATAGCTGTGGTCATAATCAATAGAGGTAAAGTTATTTCCCTCAGAGGATGCTGCATCTAGGACAGATTCTCCTTCAGCAAGATGATCCACCCAAAAGCGGAGTCCCATGAGTGTGTTTCTCCTCTCCTCGTCCAGCAAACATATAAGCATTCATAATATTGATCATTTTGTTATGGACACAGTAAGAAATACATTAAGCTTATAGAATTGCTCTCCTACAATTCTATAAACTTAATGTAGGGGCCATCTTGATCTCAGACTACAGTGCTCAGGCCAGATTAGTCTATCCTATCCCTAGCAGGGTCCTAGTCTGGTCATTACTTTTGGATCATGACAGCATTTGTCCATGACCAAGCTCTTAACCTAGTAGTTAAGAATTAGGCACTTTGGCCAGGCCCATCTCGATGCCAGGGTAGCACATAACTCACCGCTTGCCCTGGATCCATCCTGTCTCTTGTTGGGAACCTGCTTTGGTGTGCTAGGAACCGAGGGCAACTGAGGCTTAAGTTGAAAAAGCAGATGCCTGGGAATGAATAATATTCAAAGCCTATTAAATCCCGTTACAAAAGCATAATATTGCCTTCTTGTGTCTATATGAAAAGGACAGTGCTTTACAGTAAACTATTCAAAAGACACAAGGAGAGGAGAAAAGCAATATTAACTTACAATATAAGTTCAGTGTCCTAGAAAGATCTGACCTTACAAATGAACAGTCTGATTTTGGGGAAAAGCTGATCAACTGTTTGGGGAAGAGAGCATGGAGAAGTAGTTACAGATAAACAAAAGAATGTGAGGGACTCGGGAGCACCTGGATGGGTGTGACCGGGATAAATCTAAGCTCCTTGTGGCAAGGGGGGGAAGGACAAAGCAATGTCATCCCACAGTAGTCAACTTTAGAGATTCTTGGATTTATTTGAAGTAGTGCTGCATTCCTTTTTATCACTAAAAAATGAGAAGATCTTGAGAGCCACTTTCCCACTGGTTTCCCTATGTTTGGCAATCCCCTGGCGGTCTGATGAGCCTGTGAACACAGATGTAGGCCCTGTTTTTCTTTGAATTTTTTTTTTTTAATTTGGGTTCTACGCAACTTTCCCATCACATTTGCTGTGATCCTACTGGGCTGACAGGCCTATGAAATTTATGCGGCTGCTTGGTCCAGATACAGTTTAGTGGCTCGGCCCTTTGGTGAGGTTCAGTTGTGGAGCTGGGTCATCCCTGTGGTGGAGGGTGTTGGGTGTGGCGGCTTCTGCGGCTGCACCTGCAGGGAGGGAAGGGAATCTGCCAGCCCCATTCTGAGAAGGCCCCAGAGTTCTCAGCTCGGGCAGATTTGGGATTTGGTACTTAGGCGTCATAGTGTTCTTTTGGAGATGTGATGCTGGGCAGTTTCTCTCTCTGCTAGCACGATGGAGGATGTATGTGTTGAAGGAGGGGGCGAGGAGAGGGCAACTGCTCTCCCAGCCCCTATTTGTATCTTTCTAGTAATCTGTGCAACAGGGACTTCACCAGTGGACCAGTGCACTTTAATTCTGGCATGTCATGTTGTAGCCTTTGGGCATTGGATTTGTGTTTGTATGTATGTATATATATATATATATATACACATACATATACATATATATGTACATATATAGCCTAGTTTTCTCTCTCAGAGAACCTGGCAAGCTGCCGATAGTTTCCTGCCCACACAGCAGAGTCTGGCAAGCTCCCCGTGGCATATTCATATGCCAAAACCAGTAACTATGATGGGTCTCATTCCTCTGACCCTTAAAGAGCATCCAATGTGGCACCATTGGGAAGGACAAGTAAAGAGAGGCTTCTACAATCTCAGGGCTAGGACGAATGGAGACATTACTGAGAACATTCGAGAAAATTGATGATCTACAGGATGATGATGATGATGATGATGATGATGATGATGATGATGATGATGATTTGGGTTCCATATTCTGTGATGCTAGGGGGTTTATTCCAGATTCTGCGCTCAGGGATCACTCTTGGCAGGCTCTGGGAACTGTATGGGGTGTCAGAGATGCCCATTTGCCTCGTGCAAGGCAAGTGCTCTACTTTACCCACTGTATTATCTTTCTGCTTCCTGGAAGAATCATTCTTGTCAGCTCTTTGCTGATTTCTAAATTATCATTCATATAAATTTAAATGACAAATGAAGTTTGATAATTTATCTGTTGTTCACTTCTTTCTCCCCCCACTCCCTAACTTTTACCTCTTTGAACGGTGAAGTTCAATTAAATCCAGTGCGCCTTTGGCTGTGCAGGTTTTTTTTCTTAGAATTATGTATTTTGTAGATATTATAATGTCTGAAAATCATTTCCCTGAAGACAGAGATTTTTATGATGTTAAAGAGTGATGAAAATGATATAAAAAACCACTTTGGGAGAACCTAATCTTATTTTATTATTATTAGTCTTTTTTCAATAATGTTTTACCTAACATATATTTTTACTTTTATTATATCTTTTCTCCTAGGTTTGCAATTATCCTACAAATTTGGTTCTTAGAAATGCATTAAATGATTGTCAGGCAAGGAAGAACTGACTATAAAGTTATTGCAGACTCATATAGGTATGTTTGTAATAATATTTGTACAATTAGTAAAGTTGAATTCCAGTAGGAAAACAATTAAATTCTACTTGTATCATTCCATTACATATTTTAGCACATTTAAAATACATAAATCAATCAAGCGCTTTGCTCAATACTTCTAATCTTCATTATTTTCTATTCTATAGGTCATTCAGAAATTCTTCTGCTTTATTTTGATCTTTATAGTCATTTGTGGTTTTGCATGCAAGGAAGTAAGTCCTGATTATAAACTAATTAACATTTTTCTCCCATGTCTAGAATTTTGAGGGCATTTATGTTTTTTTATATTACATGGTAATTGAATATTGTTGACCCTTTTTTGGAGGGAGGTGGGGTGAACGTCACACTTGTGCTCAGGGTTTACTCCTGTCTCTGCTCAGACATCACACAGGGCACCTGGGATTGAGTTTGTGCTGCTGGGTGCAAGGCAAATGCCTTATTGCTCTCCTATTTAACCGGACCCATAGTAACTAAATATTAACCCAGAAATTAATTAGCTTTTTAATACATAACCTGACATCTTAGAAGAAATTTCAAAATTGTGTGCAGGTTTGAAATGTCAAAAAATTCAAAGAGAAACAATTGAGCTTATAAATTGATGAATTATGAGGCAAAGTGTAATGGCTATGTACATGCACTGCTTTGAAAATAAGTATCTACACTCATTTGTGGAATATAAAATGTCATACTATGAGACTAATACCCAATGATAGTAGAGACAGGGCCAGGAAGATTGCTACATAGTTGGAAGCCTGCCCGATGAGCTGGGGGAGAAAGCAGCTGGGATAGAGAAGGGGTTGCTAAGTAAATGATGGTTGGAGGGATTGCTTGGGATGGGAGATATGTGCTGAAAGTAGATAAAGGATTTAACATGATGGGCTCTCAGTATCTGTATTGCAAACCATAATGCCCATAAGTAGAGAGAGAGTAAGAGCGAAACTGTCTGCCATTGAGGAGGGGGAAGGGGTGGGACGGATCGGGTTAAGGATACTGGGGACATTGATGGTGGAAAATGTACACCTGTGGAGGGATGGTTGTTCAATCATTGTATGACTGGACACAAACTTGAAAGCTGTGTAAGTGTAGCTCATGGTGATTCAATGAAAAAAAAATAACAAAGCATCCAAATACAACGAGAAGATTAATGTATTGTTACTAGTGATTAGGGTTATAAAGCAGTTAATTTTCTATTTCAACTCGATAGAGCTTTACATATTATCTAATAATAATAACAATAATGATAGTGATGCACCTCTTTTAATATATCTAGATAAAGTTTCTATAAATATTATATTTGCTAGTAGATATACTTGTCTATTATTTATGAGTTAAAGAGCTTATATATGCAACAAAATGTTTCTGAAAGGTTCGGTCTGTAACTTGCATATATGAAGTACTTGGACAGGTTACTTAACCTTTTAAGCCTGATTCCTTTCTTGTTAGTAATAAGAGTAACTACTTCAAAGGTGGGAAAATGGAAGGGGAGAATTGCTACTCATACTAAATGCCAGTCATAGGAAACTAGTTGTTTTACTTTTAAAGAAGGACAAAAAGTTCCTTCCAGAGGAATAAGAAACAGAGAGAAGGTGCCAATTAGTAGTGGTTGTGGCCTTTTCCTGCCCTGCAGTACTTCATATTCATTTAAAATTTAATATATTCAAACAATATTAATATTTCAATTACAGCTTATATTGGGCTTTCCCCCCAAACCCAATAGGATATAGCATCTTCCTTTCAGAGGCTAGAGGAATTTCTTCAATTTTTCAAAATGAATTTGAGAAAGGTTAAATACCGTAGCTTTAGTGCACACCTCAAGAACATGCTTCAACCTTGGAAGAGAAGGTCGGACACTAAATATTATTGGGTCATAGAAAGACAGAAGAAAAGCTCAGTCCTCTATGTATAATCTAAATCTCCACAACTTTGAGTGTCTGTGACTTATAGAAATGCCATTGTATTTTTGACTTAGGGCTGTCCACTTAAATAAAAGACAATGCCTTGACCCTTCTTTCCTTCAAAATTTCCTAATTATTAGCAAGGTATCTGGAGGAGTTCCTAGACCCTGATTAGCTATTCTGTGTTTTTCTACTGTCAGCTTCTTGATATTTTTACCTACATCATAACTTGATGCCAGAAATTTTTACCTAATGAGACCAGTTACTCCTTTCCAAGTCCAGTCTCACATACCTTGCTGAGATGCAAAACCTTTGCTCTGCCATATGGCTATCTATTCCTTTATTGTTTTGTATAACCAATCTTAGGAGCAATACTAAAAATATCTTTCCACACATACAAGGCTGACGTTGAAGTTGTTCAAGATCTCTCCAGCTTTGTGAAGTACCTGCAGTTTGAATACCACATTGTTCCCCAAAGCTACCACTTTTATTTCAGTTCCTTGCCTCTCTCCAAGTGAATCAAATCTTCCTATACAAGGGATAGGTTGCCTACTGTCTTTTCCCCTTCATCAACTTTTAGATTCTTCACAAGAATATTTCCTCCTGTCAGGAAGGAACATTGTTCCATAAGTTCAAGAGACACAAATCTGATATCCACTCTCTGATTTTTATTTTCAAATTGTGATTTATAATACTTTGACTATGAATAGAGTTTAAATCATAGCGGCATCCCATCCTATTCCACCTCCTTGCAGACTCAGTCCCATAGGCTGAACTTTGAAAACTCACTTGTGTTTTATTTGAGGAGGTGTGTAGGTGGTACATCTGGCAGTGCTCAGGACTTACTATACTCAGGAACCATTTCCTGGCAGGCTGAGGGCAGAGATTAAACTGTGGCCATGTACAAGGAAAATAATCCCACCTGCTGTACTATTGCTCAAGACCCCTAAAACCATATTCTGAAGGCTAGACAGTAAGATAATATTTGAGTACTTGGATGTCTGTGGTTATACGGGATGAAGGGAACTGATATTTTTCAGATTCTCTAATGCTGATATTTTTAATGCTTTTTATATCCCTGGATGAATGATTTATCAATTAATTCTCAATCATTCTTTATGTTCATGTTCATTGAATGTTTAGAAACCTTTGAACTTATTCTCACACTCTGACTCTTTTGATACCAGATTTGGTGGTATGTTTTATATTTTAAATAGTGGTACAGTCATGAAAAACTTAAGAAAAAAAAGCATACAGAGGCTGTATTTCTTATTCAAGTGACAGATTTCCTCAGACTTGTGTTTATCTTAAATGAACTCAATGTGTGCCTTTGGTTCTAAGAGCCCGGGCTGTGGACAACTAAAAGATTTGTGATGGGATTAGGGATTTCTCACCTTTGGAGAACAGTGATGGTTTACTGATCTCTCAGAATTTCAGGGGCACAATTTGAAACCTAACAACAGTACCATAGATTTCATTCATTTCATCTTTTGAATCGGTAAGGATCAAGTTATTCCTAATAAAATTTTCTGTCAATATGGAAACACATAAATTGTATTTTCCTCTGCCAAAACCCTAAAATACATTTTGCTATTTTTATGTTATCTTATATGCCAAAATGGTCATCATCATCATCATCATCATCATCATCATCATCATCATCATCATCATCATCATCATCATCATCATCATCCCGTTGTTCCTCGAATTTGTTGAGTGGTCTCATAAACCTCTCCATTCGTCCTATCCCTGAGATTTTAGAAGCCTCTCTCTTCTTGGCCTTCCCAAAGATGCCGTATTGGAGGCTCTTTCAGGGTCAGGGGAATGAGACTCAGCTTGTTACTGGCTTTGGCATATGAATACACCATGGGAGGCTTGTGAGGCTTTCCCATGTGGGCATGAAACTCTCGGTAGCTTGCCAGTTTCTCCCAGAGGGGGAAGTAGGTTATAAGATATCACTTCTGGGAGCTTGCTTTTAAGTCTCTGGATATTGGCCGTTGATGGGATTACACACACCTGGGTTCCTGTACCAGTACCTTCATGTGTGAGGCTTGTCCGAATGTGTAGAGAAAGACCTTGAGCATGGCTGTGGCTAGGTTCTGGGGGTCTTCAGCCGCTGGGAGCTCTGCTTGGGGTGGGGAGGGAAGCTGGAGCCCATCCCCTCCAAGGAGCCCTGGAAAAGACAGCCAGGTGTGCGGATAAGACTCTCTTGAGAGCCAGAATGGTAAAATTCATAGAGAATAGGCATACAATTTTGACACTCAGTGAGTATTTTTTTGTTTGTTTGTTTTTGGATCACACCTGGCTATGCACAGGGGTTACTCCTGTCTCTGCACTCAGGAATTACTTTTGGCTGTGCTCGGGGGACCATATGGGATGCTGGGATTCAAACCCGGGTCGGCTGCGTGCAAGGCAAATGCCCTACCCACTGTGCTATCGCTCTAGCCCCACTCAGTGAATATTTTAAAAGTGGCAATGCATGTTGTCTGCTCAAATCACTTATGGGGAACTGGGGTTTACTAGGCACTCGTGAGGGATAGTTTCATTATGATATAATCCATCTTTTCTTATAAAATTTATACTGTCAGCTTGGCTTATAAAAATGAGTTTGGGGGTGGTGGAGAGAGGGAAACTGGGGACATTATTGTTGGGAAATTATACCGGTGGAGGGATGGGTGTTGGAACACTGTATGACTGAAACCCAACCATGAAAACCTTTGTAATGGGGTATCTTATGGTTCAGTAAAAAAAAAGTATAAAATTAATTTATAGAGAGAGGGTTCAGAATTCACAGGAGAAAATCTTGTGATAATGGGGAGAGATTCTTCCTCTTATGGTGGGTCTAGTGTAAAAACATAGTAGCACTGTAGCAGTGTTGTCCTGTTGTTTATCAATTTGCTTAAGAGGGCACCAGTAACGTCCCCATTGTGAGACTTGTTGATACTGTTTTTGGCATATCAAATATGCCATGGGTAGCTTGCCAGACTCTGCTGTGTGGGCAAGATACTCTTGGCAGCTTTCTGGGCTCTCTGAGGGGGACAGAAGAATTGAACCAAGGTCGGCTGCCTTCAAGGCAAATACCCTACCCTTTCTGCTATAGCTCCAACCAAAAATATAGTATACATGAAAAATTATCACTTACGGTATAGTCAATCACAACTTATGATGCCTCAATTAAAAAAATGGGCAGAAAAAAAATTTACTGTCAGCCTCCTTTATGGTCTTTTACTCAGTTTCAGCTAAAATAGCAGTAATTTTTTTATTAGCTTATAAGAATACTTTTAAACAAATGTCCATCTATTTCCTCCTCTATTCCTCAGTTAGTAATATTTTATTCCATGTCCACATTTAGTGTAAAAAAATGCAGTATCAATTCATGTACAACATACTTGAATTTAACTCTCCAATGTAACTTTAGAATCTGCCGGCATTTGTTCATTCCTTAGAAATTTTGGACAGGAGATGCTCATATTTTGTCAGTTTATTTTATATTTTGTGAAACACATGATCAGTAAGGAGTTTAGTCAGTCATAAAGATGTGAGATTTCTGTTTTTATCACCAACCAGTAAGTTGTTTTAATGCTCACATAGTCTAAAGTAGGGATTCCTAATAAACATCCACCTCTATGTTTGGATGATTAAATATATCAGTTCATCTGCTCTTGTAATTCTGCTCTTTTTTTAAAGAGTGGTAGATGGGTAAATATGGGTACTCATACAGGGTGTTTCTGAGGTCAGGCTGAGAAGGGCATGATTCCCACTCTTCATTCGATAGAAGATTGTTACACAGTCACTTATAATTTCAGTGGAGCCTGAGGAATATAGTCTAGCTCTGACTACAGAATAAAAGGAAATGAGCTTTCTAATCAGCTAGAAACTTCAGACATACAGTTTTAATCATTAATGTTTTGAGTAAAATTACTACACATTCCAGTTTCTGAAGAAAATTTAATATGTTCATCTGATCTTTTCTCAATTTCCGTCAAGAATCCCTTGAACTGTGAATGATATCTTATCGTTATCTTTATCTCATAACATTGCTTAAAATGTACTTCTAAGGAAATCTTCATGTTGGAAGGTGTCTGTAAAGTACACCTATAAGTTTATTGGAAAATTTTATTGGATACCCGTTATATTCAAACTGTATAATGAATAGCTCTTCTTGCAGCACAGCTTTTTAAGTGGCAATTTTTTTCAGAAAAAGAAGACTAACAAAGTTGACTTTGAAAAATGACAGTCATAGTGTAATTTTACATTGTGGATTTTATATTTTGGTATATGAGATAATGACTCATTTCTAAGAGGCAAAGTAATCTTTAATTCACGTTAAAAATATTAAAAACATTAATGTAGCAAAAAAGGGGAGGTAACAAGTAAGGGTCAAGAACTTACAATGAGTCAGAAAGTCTGTTAGAATCTGAGTCTAGAGATAAAAGAATGAGCGAACAAACTAGCATTTATACCCACCTTTCAAAAAGTGCAGAAGCATTGTCCTCATTCCCAGCGAGATTCACGTTTGGGGAGGGGGTAACAGACACAGTAGATTGCTTCCTGTAATAATCTTGTGTTCTGATCTTCTAAAATTGGTGTTTTTATTTCTATTTGGAGAAAAGAACTAGTTTTACCTCAGCTCTTTACTCCTTTGGTGTCCTGAAGTAAAAAATCAGAGGTGCTAGCAAGTGAACTGAGGTCAACGTGACTGTCATTTGGTGTGGAAAGAAAAGAGGAAACTGTACTTGTCAGTGTCACAGAGTTCTTTCCTTTGTAGTTGTTTTCTAAACTCCTCGGGTTTAACAGTTTGGGAAGCCGGAAGAGTGGTGATTGCTTTGCATCTCCCTCTTTTTTCCTCTTCTTTGTTTCTTAGATTAGAATCTCAAAATTTATTTCTGGGACAATTGGCTTTCACAAAGCTGAGGGAGAAAATAAATGGCTGTGCAGAGGTTTTGCTCGCTGTCTTGAACTAGGAGACATGGGGGGCTCTTGGAAATGTTCAGGATGCACAGAACCAACTGCTATTTGATTCTTGTGATTCTGCCGTAAAGTGGCCATGTTTTCCATCAGTTTGGCACATGAAATAGATATCTAGGCACGAGGCATCAAGAAGAGAGATGATAAAGTTTCTTTTTTTTTCTAAGTAGTTTTATTGAATCACTGAGATATATTTACAAACTTGAATGATTACATTTCAGTCACACAGTGCTCGAGCACCCATCCCTCCACCAGTGCACATTTCCCACCACCATTGCTCTCAATGTCCCACCCGCCACCCCCACTCCACCCGACTCCCTTCCTCTGGGTCGGGTACCATCCTTCTTACTCTCTCTAATTAGGAGCATTATGGTTTGCAATACGGATACTCAGAGGCCTCAATAAGCTTTCTTATCACCCTTCCTCACAATTTAGCACACCTGAGATTGGAGGTACATATTTCTTCAGATTTCCTGTTTTTCATTACCCCCGGATGCTTGCTTTCCCCCCAGACTTTCAGAGACCCAAGTTCTAGAAGTGTTGTTACATTTTAACTTGCCTACCGAGTGGTAAAACTTCAGCTAGCCCCTGTCCTGCATCACGTAGGCTTTACTTCAGGCAGTTGGAGTGAACTATAAAAACAACCATTGTATTGACATCTCCATTCAGAGGCTCTGCCCTCTTGAAGCAAAGTCAGGAGCAGAATTTTCCTGGAATATCTGGCATATTGGTTGTGACAACGGATATCAGTCATGAGATGGATGAAGTACAATGTGGTAAGAACATTCCAGTGTACACCGAGCCAGGTCATTCTTGAGTAACTAAGGTCATTTCTACATGTCTCACAATAGTCAAGAAATTTATTACAGTTGTTGGAGACAGTGAGAAGGTAAGGCATTTTATTCAAGTTCTATGCAGCCAATTTTGGTTTGAGTTGCCAGCACCATATATATATATATATATATATATTTACACACATACATATATGTATGTGTGTATATATACACAGATATGTATATGTGGTCCTTTGGTGATGGCCAGAGGACCCTTCTGAGCAGAGCCAGGAATGGCCCTGAGCACTGCTGAGTGTGTCTCCAAACCTGTTTCCTTACCCTTACAACAAAAGGAAAAGAGTATAATAAAATTCACAACTCGTTTCCAGGAAGGCCTTGGTGATATTTCTAGACTTTTTTTTTTGTGCAACTGGACCAAATTGCCAGATGAAACAAATGTTATGATATGTGCACACAATTATTTATTTATTTATTTATTGAATCACCATGTGGAAAATTACAATGCTTTCAGGCTTAAGTCTCAGTTATACAATGCTGAAACAACCATCCTTTCACCAGTGCCCATATTCCACCACCAAAAAAAAAAAAAAACAACAAAAAATACCCACTATACCTCCCATCCTCCTGCCCTTCCCCTGCCCCCCCCCCCCCGCCTGGGTAACGATAAATTTCACTTTACTTTCTCTTTACTTTGGTTACATTCAACATTCCAACAAAAACCTCACTATTATTGTTAGGAGTTCCCCATTAGAGTCAGACCTGCTTTGAAGAGATATGAAGTTTTGGATTTCTGTATTTTAGCAACTAAGTCCAGGAAAATTTCTTCCAGAAATTGGATCATTGCAAGCTTGCATCTCTCATTAGTTGTCCTCATAGTATGGTGGTCGCCATGCCCTTTCCCCCCCAGCAAGGAAAAGGCGAAAGAGAGAGAGACAGAGACAGAGACAGACAGAGACAGAGACAGAGAGACAGAGAGAGACAGAGAGAGAGAGAGAGAGAGAGAGAGAGAGAGATCTTTCCCCTCCTGGGCAGGCATGGGGCCGCGGCTTAGTTCTCAGTCTGGAGACATTCTGCAAGGAGCTGCCGGTATCAAAAGTAGTTTAGCTGGCCTCCGGAATCATGCAGCTGCGGTGAGGCCACACACGTGCGGCCCCGGGGATCACATCTCGGCGGCAAGCGAGGCCGGTGCCACCCACCTTCCCGAGAGCACCCTCATGTCCCTTTACTGCCGCTTGTACCTCTCATCTGCGGTCCTCATAGTATGGCGGTCGCCACTCCCTTCCCTCCCCCCCCCTCCCCTGTAAGGAAAAGGCGAGAGAGATAAAAACCTTTTCCTTCCTGGGCAGGCATGGGGCCATGGTTTAGTTCTCAGTCTGGAGACATTCTGCAAGGAGCTGCCAGTATCAAATGTAGTTTAGCAGGTCTCTGGAGTCATGCTCGTGCAGCTGCGGAGAGGCCGCACATCTCGGCGGTGAACCATGCATGCAATTATTAACTATACCTATTAGTATCAGTTATGTTAAGTATGCATGTGTCAGGAAAGTACATATTTGCTATAATAATTGCATTCATGATTATAGCATCAACAGTAATATTTTTGATATTCAAATTTACTTTGTATTTATTTATTTACTTATTTACTTATGTGTTTTAATAATTGCATTCATGGTTATAACATCAACAGTAATATTTTTGATATTCAAATTTACTTCCTATTTATTTATTTATTTATTTACTTACGGGTTTTGGGCCATGCTCGGAAATGCTCAGGGGATACTCCTGGCTCTGCACTCAGGTAATCACTTCTGACAAGCTCAGAGTATCATGTGGGATGCCGGAAATTGAAACCAGGTCAGCGGATTGCAAGATGAGCACCCTAACCACTGTACTATCACTGCATCCCCATGTCTACTGCCCTTTTATCACTAGGAAATGAGCCCAAGACCTTCCACCACTTTTATAAAGTAATTTTTAGTTCATCTGTTTCTTCTCTCCAATTTCCTTTCCCCAGTTTCACTGTTTGATCATCTCAGTTTCGCAGTCAAAGGCCAAGAGTTTGTCATCATTCAGTACTGTTATTCCCTTGTTCCGTTTCTCTATATGCCACAGCTGAGTGGCATGAGTGAGGTCATCCAGTATTTGTAGATTTCCCTCTCACTTTAATTTTATAATGTATGTTGAGGTCAGACTCCAGAGCGTTACCTAAAATTGTACACTTGCGGATCAACATGGAAAGTATCATGCTGAGTGAAATGAGTCAGAAAGAAAGAGACAGACATAGAAATATTGCACTCATATGTGGAATATAAAGTAGCTGAGAGGTACAAGCTTGCAATGATGCAATTTCTGGCAGATATTTCTTTGGACTTAGTTACTTAAATACTAAAATACAGAAATCCAAAACCGTGCGGCCACTAGTGCGGCCACTCGACCTCATAGCTCTTCATTCTCAGCAATGGAAAACAAATTATCAAATGCTTCCTTTTCAGCAGGTCCGGCTTTAGGGGGGAGAAACTCCAAACAACAATAGTGATTTTTTTGTTGAAATATTGAATGTAATCAAAGTAAAGTGAAATTTATCAGTTACACAGGTGGGGTGGGGGACTGGGGAGATGGGGGGGGGAGGTATACTGTGATTCTTGGTGTTGGAATATGTGCACTGGTGAAGGAATGGGTGTTCAAGCATTGTATAACTGAGACTTAAACCTGAAAGCTTTGTAACTTTCCACATGGTGATTCAATAAAAGAATAAATTAATTAAAAAATAATAAAATAAAATGAAATAAAATAAAATTGTACACTTGATACATAATTTCTAAGTTTACTTCTTTTGCTGTGTTTCTATGCAAAAGGCAGATATATTCTCGAGGCCCTGTAGCATTGTCATCCCATTGTTCATGATTTGCTCGAGCAGGCACCAGTAACATCTCTATTGTGAGACTTGTTACTGTTTTTGGCATATCGAATTCGCCACAGGGAGCTTGATAAGTGATAAGCCTCGGTAGCTTGCCAGGCTCTCTGAGAGGGATGGAGGAATCGAACCGATGTGCTATCGCTCTAGTCCTCATATCTATAGTAATCAGTAGATAGACCTACCTTATTCGAATTAGGAAAAGATTCAGATTTCTGTAGGAGGCCATAAAATATCACCTATACTCATGTGAAGGTATATAATCCTCACAGAGAAGGGAAGCAAATATTTGAAGAAAGGGTGAAATATTTCACACTCAATACAGACAGTTCACAAAAACCATAAATAACGGTGACCAGTCATATAAATAGTCAATTCAGATAGCAAAAAGTAAAATTAGTAACATAAATCTTGGTGTATATGGGAAAATATATTATTATCCTATCTCTACAGTGATTTGACCTTTAATACTAGGTCTTTTACTACAACATCTCATATTGATCAGAATTTAAGAATATCATGAAATAAATTTTAAAACTATTACAAAAACATTAATGATAGCGTAACTTATAGAAGCATCATACCAGGTATCTTTTCAATGTTCCATGAAATTGTTGAAATAAATTATAGCTGTCCCATTTAATAAAATCTTACATAGCTGTTAAACATTAATGTCTTAAATTCCATTTAGGATATAAATAAACTCTGTTGAGGCTTTCAGTCTATTTTGTAAAGTGATACATCTGAATAAGTCAATTACTATCCATTATGTTCCTTGTTATTTTTTCTACTTATTTGAATAATGAATATTATTTTCTTAGAACTAGTTTTCATCTTAAAAAATTATTTTACAAGATACAGACTTTATGTGTAAGTTAAATATATATATATATATATGTGTGTGTGTCTGTGTGTGTGTCTGTGTGTGTGTCTGTTTGTGTGTGTGTATATATATATATGTACATATATATACATGTATATACTGCAAGCAGAGCCTGGCAAGCTTCCCGTGGCATATTCGATATGCCAAAAACAGTAAGAGCAAGTCTCACAATGGAGACCTTACTGGTGCCTGCTTGAGCAAATCGATGAGCAATGGGATGACAGTGACAGTGATATATGTACACACACACACACACACACACACACACGGATATGTTAACAAACTTGACATAAGCACCTGAATTTTAGTAAACATTGCTGATTATGGGAAACACATTTTGTCTCTGAGTTCAACCCTAAAAGTAAGGCAAGTTAAAAACAGTTATCAGAGCTGGCCATTCTGGATAACCCTTCCACCACTTTGTCAAGTGAGGCATTTTTAGACATTTCAAACATCCACATTGTGCACTGTTCACGCGCTCTTTGTCAGAGCATTCTGTGTCCTATAATTTTAGACTCTAAAAATACTCAGTGGTGAAATATTGATTTTCCCTCTAATTTCTGCTCAGGGTCTAGTTGGATGCCTGGTAAGGATTCTACTTCGAGAAGATCAGTACTTGACCCCACATTTTGTTCTTTGGTAAAGAAACATATTAGATCTTTATATTTTCACCTCAGGTAGTCTGTGTATTTTTCTTGGCATTCACACAGTTGTAGTACATCAAAATGAGGATCATTATTTCACTTTAAAATTAGCTAATGCTAAAATGTCCAAATAGTGTACAGATTTTTTTAGGAAGATAAACATCAACAATAAGACAGAAACTAAATCTGCATTTGCTTGCTTATGTTTGTAAGTAAATTTCCCTGAATTAAACTTAAAGTGCTTTTAAATTTATAAAAATTCCATTTCTTACTTACAATGACCACCTATATTTTAGTCTCACTTTATGAAATCAGGAAAATGAATCTAACACCTTCTTGATTCAAACATAGTATTTAGACTATTTCTAGACATCCAGGGAAAATAGTATAAAAACTTAAT
The DNA here is from genome assembly GCF_027595985.1 of Sorex araneus. Lineage (NCBI taxonomy): Eukaryota > Metazoa > Chordata > Mammalia > Eulipotyphla > Soricidae > Sorex > Sorex araneus. Next base: position 283,754,900 of record NC_073302.1, on the reverse strand, counting down.
AACAAATGCAAGCATATATAAAAAGTTCACAAACAATTCAATGATATGTTTTTAACCAATATTTCCTTAACTATTACATATATTTAAATTATGAGTAACTATCAATTTCTTCTATTTTATAATAGATTTTGAAGTAAGGTCAGCACTTTCAATCAAAGGAAAGAAATAATCAGTGGACTGGGGCTGGAGTGATAGCACAGCGGGGAGGGTGTTTGCCTTGCCCGCAGTTAACCCAGGTTTGAATCCCAGCATCCCATATGGTCCCCTGAGCACTGTCAGGAGAAATTCCTGAGTGCAGAGCCAGGAGTAACCCCTGTGCATCGCCGGGTGTGACCCAAAAAGCAAAGAAAGAAAGAAAGAAAGAAAGAAAGAAAGAAAGAAAGAAAGAAAGAAAGAAAGAAAGAAAGAAAGAAAGAAAGAAAGAAAGAAAGAAAGAAAGAAAGAAAGAAAGAAAGAATAGGAAGGAAGGAAGGAAGGAAGGAAGGAAGGAAGGAAGGAAGGAAGGAAGGAAGGAAGGAAGGAAGGAAGGAAGGAAGGAAGGAAGGAAGGAGAGAGAAAGGAAGGAAGGAAGGAAGGAAGAGAAAGAGAAAGAAAGAGAGAAAGAAAGAGAGAAAGAAAGAAAGAAAGAAAGAAAGAAAGAAAGAAAGAAAGAAAGAAAGAAAGAAAGAGAAAGAAACAAAGAAAAAAGAAAGAAAAAGAAAGAAAAAAAGAAAGAAAGAGAGAGAGAAAGAAAGAAAGAAAGAAAGAAAGAAAGAAAGAAAGAAAGAAAGAAAGAAAGAAAGAAAGAAAGAAAGAAAGAAAGAAAGAAAGAAAGAAAGAATCAGTGGACAGATTATATGGGGCAATTTGGATAATCTCAGTTCAATGCCAAGGCTTCATAAATTTTCTAGAGGAGGCCCTGAGAATCCAAAGAGCTTCAGGTGATACACTTTAGGGTAAATTAGCATTGAATAGGTAAGCGCTGGGAGTTTCTTCAGAATAAGTAAGCTCAAGCAAATTTGACTACAGATCAGAGCATACCAAGGAAAATTTCAATTTGGAATCCTACCATAAAAGCATGAAGATTATTTTTCATTAATAAAAAAGAGGGGAAAAGGGATGAGTTGAGACATGAGGAAATTTACAGTACAGCTATTAAGTTGTACTATGCTTGAGTTAGCATTCTACTTCTACTTTTCTCTGCCTTCAAATTTACAGGGTTATATGTCTTTTTCAGTTAAATCTGGCAACCAATAAATATAAAATGAGCACAACTATCCCATGCCTCTCTGCCAACAGCACAATAAATATAATTTGTATCAAGATATTTATCAAATGGCTGAATATTGATTCATTCCATATTGCAGCTGCAAAATTTCCATGATATATCCATGATATTTTATTTTGTCCAAGATTTTGTGGAATGTATACATATATATCTCACTGTAATACTGTCGTCTCATTGTTTATTTTGCTCAAGCAGGCACAATTAACGTCTCCATTGTTTTTTTTTTCTTTTTGGGTCACAATCAGCTATGCTCAGGGGTTACTCCTGGCTTTGCACTCAGGAATTACTCCTGGCGGTGCTTGGGGGACCATATGGGATGCCGGGGATTGAACCCGGGTCGGCCGCATGCAAGGCAAACGCCCTACCCGCTGTGCTATCACTCCGGGCCCCAACGTCTCCATTGTGAGATTTGTTGTTACTGTTCTTGGCATATTGAATATGCCACGGATAGCTTGCCAGGCTCTGCTGTTCGGGTGGGATACTCTCCATAGCTTGCCAGGCCCTCCTAGAGGGACAGCGGAATCAAACCCAGGTAGGCTGCGTGCAAGGCAAATGCCCTACCTGCTGTGCTATCGCTCCAGTCCATATATATATATATATATATATATATATGTATATATGTGTGTATTATATGTGTATATAAATGGGAATATATGTGAGATTAACTGAGCTTTAATTCAATAATTTTTATAGATTCTTGATTATTATGCTAGAGCAATAGCACAGCAGGTAGAGCGTTTGCCTTGCACGTGACTGATCTGGGTTTGATTCCTCTGTCCCTCTAGGAGAGCCCCGGCAAGCTACCGAGAATATCCTGCCTGCATGGCAGAGCCTGGCAAGCTGACTGTGGCGTATTAGATATGCCAAAAACAGTAACACTCAATGGAGACATTACTGGTGCCCGCTTGAACAAATCGATGAATAACAGGACCACAGTGCTACAGTGCTACAGTGCTTGATTATTATATCTTTTGGGGATTTAGACAAAATGAGATAAACTAAATGAAAACTAGGTATATTTTATCTCATGTAACTATATACATTTCTGATGTAATAATAAATCAAAAAATTTCTAATTATGTTAATTTTTCAATACTTTGTTTTTACTTCCTACTGTTTTAGTCTGTATCTCTTATATAAGTAAAACTTAAAACAATAATTAATTGATGGGAAAAAGTCATAATTTTGAGGACTATGATATAACAGTACATATTATTATAATAATGAGCAAATATTTTAAGTGCTATAAATATTAGCTTAATTTAGCTACACTTCCTCAGAGAGAGTGTATGCAAATCAGTGAATTTGGATATGAGATAAAAAAAAACAGAAAAATCTTCCTAGCAGTACAATAATTACAGTACCAGGATATTTCAAAACCAGTATATTTAGAGAAAAATTATGTATATAAATGATTTTAGAAATTATATATATTAATAATAGTTTGATTTCAATGAAGAAACTATAAAATTGAAAGTCCTAAATATAGCTTCTTGAACAACTACTCAGAAATATGATTTTTAAAAATCCCTGAAGAGCAAAAAACTGGAACAAGAATTGTATCATGAAGCAGATGCTAAAAGAATAGAAAACACCTATATTATACTTCTGGACTTAATATCATACAAGTGAAATATTGATTTCTGTTGTAAATATATATATATATAAAACCTTAATGTCTATTTATTATTGAATGACTAAGTTTATACATTCATATGAATTATACTTAATAAAGCTTTTATTTAAGCTTACTACTAATAATACATTAATAGAACATATTTCGATTGTTACTAGACACAAGGGAATTGAGCAAATGAGGAAGATGTAAAATTGGTTCTCAAGAAAATTTAATCTAATAGTAGACAGAAGTAGAGACTCGGAAAAGATGGTTCACCCTTCAAGTAGTAAATTATAGGCCTTCAATGAGTAATCAAATCATGTTAAGGCGTTTAGAAAGCAGAGTATTTCTAGTTCTGTTCGTCAGGGGCTTTTAATGGAGGTCATGAAGGTAATTATATTCGAACTATCTCTTGAAGAATGGGTAAGATTAGAATAGATGTAAATTACTGGGAAACTTTTCCACAGAGGAGCATTGCTCAAGATATAAATAGGAAAACACAATTAAGTTGACTGGGAAGTCTACAAATGACAATTTATGAAAGACAGTTATAAGAAAAACTGTTAAGGGAGATTGGGACCCTCTTTGTAATGGGCATTGAAACCTGTGCCAAGAATATAGACTCTAATAATCAGAGATATCTTGAGTCTTCTTTTATAATCAACAGGGGAGTTGTGTGATTGAAGTAGTGCTCTAAGAGTTATAAAAAGATTGCCGATAGGATCCAGGAAGGAAAAAGGCCGGAAAGACACTCGTACCTGTCTAGGTTTCTACAGCATGGGGGCAAAGGATATTTATTTAAATCTATTTATATAAAGGTAAATAAATATAACAAGTGAGTACATATAGCATATTGGGAATGGTACAAAGAAAAATTAAATAATTCCATGAATAAAACTATGACTTTTGGAGAGAGAAACCGACATTGCGAACAGAAATTCCCACCATTTTGTTTCTAAATGGAAAGTATGTTTTGAAGCTAAGCTATTGTCAGAAGGAAACAATTTTAGTCATGTCTCTTGTTGTGAAGTTTTAAACCAAGAGGCTAATACAGAAGAAGTGCCATGTTGCAAAAATTATGCTGAGGTTGTGCCATGATTAATCTGTAAAGAATCTAATAAAAAGATGAGGAATGCATTTTCAAACACTAAAGCTTAATGGATATAAAGTATCATTAAATCAAATGCAACTTTTAAAATAAAAATATGAAGTAAAACAGAGCTGAACAGGAGAAAGAACTGATAGTCTTTCTGATGTCATGAGCCTGGGGAATATTAAGAGCACATGTATCAGAAAGTAAAGACTTGGCTTGAGTAGAATTATTGTTTAGGCTTGACAGCTTATCTGCTGTGATTTTCTCTGTTTAATCACTCACAACATATTTTCAGGCACCTCTAGTGTATGACTGCTATTGAGGATATATCAATATAAAAAGATACCTTTTTTCATGGTTCATATATTCAAATTGCAAAGAATGTGTTCTTTAAACGAACATATATCAAGTAATGATAAGTTGAAAACAGCAGCAATCAATGAGGCTGGCTAAGAGATTGACAGTTTTCAATTTAAAAGAAGTTGCATTTTCTCATGTAACTATCCTTGCTCCATTTTTTGAGTCAAAAATGCACATCAATTGAGACATATTTTATGCATTGAGAAGTTGGAAAATGTCATTGGAGAATAAAATCACACCCTCGTGTTTCCCTTCTGAACAGAAAATCCTTAGAATGAAGAAAACTTTATATATGCTTTTCTTTGTGTTATTCCTTAGATCTATGATTGGATATCGCTGTATCACTGTCATCCCGGTGTTCCTCAATTTACTCAAGCGGGCATTAGTAACATCTATATTACACTCAGCTCTGAGATTTTAGCAGCATCTCCTTACTTGTCTTTCCCAACGATTGGAGGCTCTTGATCAAGTGAATGAGACCTATCGTTACTGTTTTTGCCATATTGAATACGTCACCAGTAGCTTGCCAGGCTCTGCTGTGTGGGCGAATACTCTCGGTAGCTTGCCAGGCTCTCTAAGAGGTATGTATATATCTTTTACTGTATTGGGGATATGATTACACTATGGGGATCTTGCAGGGTTCTCCTGTGCAGGCAATGGACTCTTGGTAGCTTGTCAGGTAGTCCAAGAAGGAGAACAAGGCTATTGGATGTCTGGGAGCATGGTCTTATAGTCTTTGGATGTTGGCCATTGATGGGATTACACGGCACTGGGGGCAGTTTGTGAGTGTGGCTGCCAAGCTACTGGAAAATAGAGGGTCTGGATGGAGAAGGCTCAGTCCAATCTGAGCAGGCTTGGAGATCTCAGCCCTGGGTCCTGCACACCTGGGTTACTCTGCTGGTCCCTTCATGTGTGAGACTCCTCCGGACGTGTGGAGAGGGGCTTTGAGCATGGATGTGGCTGGGTTCCGGAGGTCTTCAACTGCCAAGACTAGGCTTGGGGTGGGGAGGAAAAGGAAACCCATCCCCTCCGAGGAACCCCAGTGAAGACAGCCAGGCGTAGGGGGCAAGAGACACTGCATCGCTCTCTTCTGGGAGGTTGGTCTTATGATTGGATATACTCCCTCAATTTTATTTTCATATACATATATATAATAGGAAAACTAAATTTTTCAAACGTTTATGTAAGCTTTTATTTTAGACTCTAATAGTCAACAAAGAAACAAAAATTGAGGAAATATGGTTGTATTCCCACGACATCTTTCTGTGTCTGTCTTCAACAGGTAGCAGTGAAATGAACAAATACCAAACATCCTATAATGTGCAGTTTCATGTTAAAAGATATCTCAGCTTCAGTGTGTGCAAGTAAGAAACACATAGTTTTTTTTTTAATTTTATTTGACACTTTTGCAAAGCCAGGTTATTCAATGAAAGTAAAAAAAAAGAATTTCAGAAATCAAAGATCTATGTTGGGGTGAAGGTCCTTTCACTACCTTGATTAATTTTTTCTTAAGTGGAAATATTTATGCACCAAGAATATGTACACTTTCCCAAACAGAAAAATAATTAAAATTGCCTTCTGTGTCTGTTTAATGGAAGGTATGTGATGTTATTCTGTTTTTATTTAAAAATACACCTTTGGTATTCAGTGTTGTTTTATCTGAAATTAATAGAACAGGCTGACTTTTATTACAGATGGTAATTTATGAAAAATATAGCCAATGGAATTGATGTCAAATTTTGATCCACAAGCTATATTTGCTTTTATATTGCTCACTATTTACCAAGGTTTGTTATAGCACCAGTAACTCTCTCAGTTGGCATTCTCCCTGTTTATATTTTTAAGTGCTTTTTTTCTCATAAAGCAACAGAGCTAATTACAGCTGCTCACTCTTCTATTTCAGCTCTCAATGTTCCCAGTTTCACTGGGTTTTGCTTTCACTCACAATCACATTCCCTACCCCAGACCCTCTATTTTGTGTCTGATCCTCTTTTATATACAGCCATGAGATGAGCGTCCTATGCCCACAGAGAATGAAAAGGCTTTTAGAAGTAATTTTCATTTTCTGTGCAATGCCCACAGCGTTCTCTGAGTGTGTGATGTGCTATCATCAGGTTTTGATTATGCAGTAGAAATGCAAAAAAGTTTAAAAGCTCAGCTTTATGGGCCTTATCAGCAGCTTGCACTCTCCCCAAAGCTCTGTTAGAACAAATGCTGGATCACTTTTGGTCAAAGAACATCACATTTTTTTAAAAGCAATCTCAGAGTGATGTCAAGAGAGGAACTGGCATTTTAAAATTATCTACTATGTTTTATGTAAGTTTCATTAATCCTTTTTCTGTTAATATTTGTATTTTTCAATATAACTAAAATTTGGAAAAACAATTTACAATGTCTTTTTCTCTTGAATCTGGCAGAAGTTTGTGAAGATTGGTCTTCGTAAAATATTCTATGGAGAAAGAAATGCTGCGACAAATTTGCTGGTTGTCTTTCTTTACCTTTTGAGCTGAACGACACTTTGAATTATTATAAAAGGCAAAGTAACGTGTTCTATTTTGGAAAGACCTAAGATGGTGTGTGTTTGCATACGTATATTCAGGTGTGTGTATGTGTGTGCAAGGACATCATTTTAGACAAGTTGAGAAAAGTCTTCAGTTAAGAAGCTGTATCAGAGAAGCTTTAAGCTTTTGTTATCGTGTGCTTTGTACTCTTCAGCCTATACTATAGCTTCAAAATGAGCTGCAAGGTGAGGACTATGACTTTTTACATTTTCTCTTCCTCCAATGACTCATATATTGCCTGGTTAAGAGAACTAACATCAGGATAAAGATTGCTATACAAAACAAGGAATAGATTTATTGCCATTATTTTTTTGTGGGGGTGACGCAAGATAGTTTTTTACTGAAACTTATTTGGAAAGATATGAATGTAGAGGAGGAGAGAAGTATGTTTTCAAGAGAGAACAGTCTTTACCAGAGTGAAAATTGACAAGCAAAAAAATCACTGAGACAAGCAAGAGAGATACATGTTCAAGAGAGAACATGGATTAAAGAGCGAGCAAGATTTCATCTCTATATTTTTAAGAACTTGGGTCCCTGACTTCACATTAAAATGATTTTTGTCATTTCGTAAATTGCAGATGAAATGCAGAGTTAAAGGGTTATTATCTAGTTGATATTCATAAAAGGCTTCATGTCCTTCCTATGATCTTAGAAGAACCTGTGTCGCATTAGAATGGGCTAAATTAAAGAACTGTGGAAATAGTAGTGATCAAGGCAACTTGCCATGAAGCTTCAATCTAGGTTGTTGTATTGTTTAACCACATTGACCTCACTATAGTACATTCTGCTCATGAAAATGAGATCTGCCGGTGACCAAGTACTAGCACCAAAGAAACCTAGGACAAAGAACGAACTTCAGAATCCTTACAGCAGAATCAGAGATCAAAAGATCTGTTCCATTAAACTTTAAACCAGAGAAATGCATCTGTCTGCCCAGTGCCTAGTGTCAATCAATGACTCAGCTTTAGCTGGATTACAGCTAAGCCTGAATGGTCATGCACGAGAGATCTTCAGACAACCAGTCTCCAAAGAGATTGCTATTCTAAGACCCAACATGAAAGAGAAATATGCTTAGGTTCTGCTGTTATAGTTAAGAAATTTTATTCCATTTTACAGAAAAAAATTCTGTGCATATACCACATATGTGTTTATATATATATATATATATATATATATATATATATATATACAAATATGCTATCTATGTTTGTCCTGGTCATATTTACATAAAGCAGATAATCTTTATGAAAGTAGAATAAACTAAGTAGGCATTGATTCTATTTCTTTATAAAGATTCAATACATTTGGCTCTTCTCTTCATTGAAATGATATAATTCAACACTTGATACCTACAGATTGTTATATAAATTTAAGAGCTTCCAAAATTTTATTATTTACAGCTTATAAATACATACAAATGGTAAAGAGATTTTAGCTCATTGGGAAATAGGGAGAATATAGTTCTTTTTCTAAGAATAATTGTCTCTTATTTGTGATTCATTTCATTTCTCTTTCCAGATTATTAGGGGGTATCTTTTCAACATCTTAACCAAAGGTTTACAACTTTTCAATTTTATCAGTTGTATAAAACTCTTAATTAAAAAATATTGAATTCTATTCATTGTGAAGCTGAATGTTTAATTATACTATTTAAACTGAAAAATCATGATCAAGTTGTCAAGTTCTGATCGTATTTAATAAATATTTAAATGACATCAATGGAGGATTTGATCATATAGCACAAGTCATCACAGGTGAAATTAATCTAAAATTGAAAAATATTTTAGTTTCATCTTAACTTGAAATGATCAAACCAGTTTGCATCCTCCTACCTCCTGTTGGTTAGCTGCAATTTGGTTTCTCGCTTTTCTCAGAAGATAAATTTAATTTCAGTAAGAATACACTGATTCTAAGAGAAATAAGTCATGAGATAGAAAATTTCAACATTTGTGACTCCTGTGGTCATAATGGCAAGTGGAATTTTTGAAACATGGTTAAATTTCCTTTATTAGCATTGTATGAGGAGTGAAAAGACTGCCATTCTATATGTTTTATGTATCAAATGTTTTATCAGTTTTGTATATGTATGTATATAAAATAGCAAAACAAAGTAGTGAAACTGAACATTAATGTTAGACTTATACAATGGCCGGGTATTATTATAAAGCCTTGGAGTAGCAAAATATTAAACTCTAGAAGTATCCTCATATCTCTGGGCCACTCCTCCTTATTGAAAAGATGAGAAAATACTTTCTGATGGGAGGCAGGACAACTATTAGCATTTTAATATTAATTGCAAACACATTCATGAGTTGCAAAGCCTGTTGACCCCAGTTCTGGATCACAGGTTAGAAGGGAAGCAAGAGATGAAGGATCACCGGAGATCACAGTGAAATTGAGGGCCATCTGTGTATCTCCACAGTGTCTGAGATTGCTGCACCTGGCGTGGCAGGAAAGTGAGTTTGCCCATGTCTCTCCGACAGCTTTGAAGCTTTGAGTTCTAGTGACCTCAAGGATTCGAGGACTTAGAGAGTGGTTTTATGGATTTCCCCTTTTAGTGTTTGGCTCAGCTTCTAATATAACTCATTAACAAATAGTAATCAAATAATAGTTTTCACTTGGGTGATTATAACAAAATGACCCTTTCCACTTTATGGCTTCTACTCTAAGACAAAAAGCACTAAATGCCAAAGTAGAAATATAACTCCTGTGCATTGCCTTTTTGCATATAAGGAATAAAACTGTGAGTGATGTTTATAGTTCAGCTTTTTTATTAAATAACAGTCCTTCCTTTGAGCAGTGGAATAATTTGAAAGGGAATTTGTGTTCATTAAAGAACACCGCCTCACTTTTCGCTACGCAGGCTCATGTTCCCTTCTAAAGCAAAAGATGTCGCTTAGGAGCCATGCCATCTTTATCTGATTCAGCGTCTTAATTATTTTACTTTAATGGAAGAAACACTGATAACAGATTCATAAATAAATGCTTATTAAAACAGTTCATTTATCAGTGCCTCTTTATAATCAGTTCAATTGGGTTATGATTTAGGTTAGAATGCCTGCAGCATGTTAATTTAGGTACTCAAATGCTATCATCAGGAATGTCTTGTGTTTGTATTTTGACCTTCCTTCGAAAGATTTATTACCACCCTTTATACAGTGGACTAATCAAAGTGTATGTGAAGTTTATTTGAGCACTGTCTTGTAATAAACCCCCTACATGTCGACCTTGTAGCGGGTAGAATAAAATATCGTAAACACAAAATATAATTAAGTCATATTTTAATTAAAATTTTTTATTAAGGCACCATGATTTACAAAGTTACTCATAATTGAACTTTGGGCATACAGTGTTCTAACACTGATCTTATTACCAGTGTCCATTTCTTTCCATCAGCGTCCCAAGTCTCTCTCCTCCTCCCAGTCTGGGCCTTTGATGGGCCCATTTTTAAGTTTGGTTGTTGTGGTTTGAATCTCATGCATTTTGCTCTTTCTGTGCTTCAGGAATAGCAGCTGCAAATGACACCTCACATAGAAATGGGTAAAATATCTTAGGAACTTATTCTACATCTACATGATGGTTAAAATGAAATCAAGGAACTAGACTCCCTCCTTGTATATGCAGTGGAGACAAACACAGTTCATGACTTTGCTAACGAGTCTTTCAACATACTCCATTCATGATGTTTTCCTGTTATCACTATCCACCCACAAACTTTTTCTTTTATGTTTATTTCTTAATAAACACTATTGAAATGACTACCTTATTTAGATAAACAGACTGATTTTACTAAATGATTCAAATTATTTGATATGGATTATTGTATTTGTGAGGATTATGTAAAAGCATATACCTACTTGCTTACTTGCTTTTCATGTCATTGGTCCCCCTTCCCTATAGTTGTATGTTAAGATTTATCAGACAAAACTTAAAATCAATGTAAGGAGTTTTGATTATTTATTGAGCCATATGTGATGTGTAACAATGTATAAGTTTAGTTTATAAGTTTAGTTTATAACTTTTGTATAAGTTCAGTATGATTTGACACATTCATTTATTGCAATATGACTTATACCTCAGTATTAACTATATTTCTATCATGTTATATCATTCTTATTCTTTTAATGGTGAGGCCAATTAAAATTTACTGCTTTTCATAACTTAAAAATTTTTAATGTAGTATTGTTTGACTATAATCTCAAAGTTAAAGATTAGATATCCAAAATTTGGTGTTGTACCTTTAAAATATGTTTCTTTAATTATCCCACTGTATAAGCTCTGGTAAATTTGATTTTACTCTGCTTTTTAAGAGCTTGATGATCTTAGATTATATTATAAATTGTAGTATACAAGAGTAGTGTTTCTCTGTCTGGAACTCAGCTACCATAATGTTTTCACACCATTTATATTGTTGCAAATAGCAAGATTTCCTTCCATCTCTTGGCTTAATAGCATTTCATTGGTTAAACACATTAATTGGAAACTTCACATAGTTGAAGAAGTGATAGAAGTTACTACGGGGAATAAGAGAAAACTATTCTAGGGCTGGAGTGATAGCACAGTGGGTAGGGCGTTTGCCTTGCACTTGGCCAACCTGGGTTCGATTCCCAGCATCCCACATGCTCCCCTGTGCACCACCAGGAGTGATTTCTGAGTGATAAGCCAAGAGTGATCCTATGCATTGCCAGGTATGACCCAAAAATTAAAAAAAAAACAAAAGAAAGAAAGAAAAAATGATTATCAAAAACAACACTAGCAGGTATATGAAGAAAGTGAGCATGAAAAACCTTTGGAAGTGAGACCCTGTCTTTAATTTTTACATCGGTTTTTAACACAGGGTTAGCTCAATAGTTATCAATCAAAGTATTTGTTTACTTAATTAAAAAGAAATACTAAGTAGAATCGTAGTTAATAATTCTGCAAATCTTAAAATATTTTTTTAAATTCAGAACAAATATATTGAAGAGACATTTGTTTGTGGTCTTCAAATGCTGGTAAAAATGTTGGTAAGTTGGACAGAGAGAAAGTAAAGAGTTTAAAGTGTTTGCCTCCTAAGCCAGAGCCCCACGCCGGCTGATGACGGGAAATAACCATCTTTTTCGATTTTTTTTTTTCCTTTGTCAGGCAGTGTGGTGATTACTAAACAGGCATGAACTCGGTGGCGCGGGACGAGACCGGGGGGTGGGGGGAAATAGAAAAGTTATGTAACAAACAGCAGGACTTAATATCTCTACATTCTCAGCAATGGAGAGCCATCAAATGCTTCCTCGACAGTGGGACTGTCTTTTCTTTTTTGGGGGGAAACCCTAGTAACAATAGTGAGTTATGTGTTGAAACATGGACTGTAACCAAGATAAAGCATAAACGAAGTGAAACTTACAAGGACGGGGACTGGGGGGGCGGGAGGGGGCGGGAGGTATAATAGGGTGTTTGGTGATGGAATATGGGCACGGGTGAAGGGAAGGGTGTTTGAGTATTGTATAACTGACATAATCCTGAGAACTATGTAACCCTCCACATGGTGATTCAATAAAATTTAAATTAAAAAAAAATAAAAGCCTACTCTAATACATTAAAAAAAATAAAGTGTTTGCCTCACATGTTGCTGACATGCCTTGAATTCCGGGCACCACACGTGACCCCCTGAGTACTGCTAAGAGGGATCCATGAGCACAGAGTCAGGAGTATTCCCTGAGCACTGCTAGCATGGCCCCAAAAGAACAAATACATTTGGTTAATGTTGATAGGGTGGCAAAGGATATTTCAGAGTTAGAAAAAAATAATGGAATAAGAGGCTTATGGATACTTGTTAGGCATTTAGGTTTGCTGTCACTGAAATTGTATACATGAAAAATAACTGAGTGGGTGATAAATCTATAATGGCAGATTTAAATCAATCACTGGAAACTTAGCACCCCAATCACCTGCTTGTACCTCCAGGTAATGACAATGGTGAGCCAGTTTATCTTTCCAGTACTTTGGACTCCTGATGTCATTATTTAAGCTGAGTTTGTTCTGTACCTTGTGATATAATAGTTTATTCCAACTTTCACAGAAATAAGAATTTTGTTTCCAGTCTTTATACAATATTTAGAAATAAATCTTGTGCAAAGCATGAATTCAATAGATTTTTAAATAATCGGATATTTAAGTGATTCCAGATGTCCCAAGTATAATTGTTGTTACTGCATTTTTTTGGCAGAAGGAGATGGCTCTGCATTCAGAGAGCACTCCTAAGAGAGATCAGGGGAATATATGAGGTGCCAGAGATCATTCCCAAATAGGTGACATGCAGGACAAATTTCTCACCCACTGTACTATCTCACTGGACCCTGTTATTGCAAATTTTATGTTTAAAAATTATATTATCTCCTTTCAATTTCATGAAAGCAAATATAAGAGTTGACAGGAGCCTTCTATCCATGGCTTGCATTTGACTTCATATATCAGTTTCTATAGATGAGTTTAGTGCCCTGGGTCAGAAGTTGCATTTATTTCACATCCCTATCTAAGAAATTTCTCTAGAAAATTTTGTCTTTTTTTTCATGCTTAAAAAATTAACTAAAACCTTTTTGGTTTTTTTGTTTGTTTGTTTGGGGGCTATGCCTGGCACTGCTCAGGACACATTCTTTTTTTTTTTTTTCTTTTTGGGTCACATCTGGCGATGCACAGGGGTTACTCCTGGCTCTGCACTCAGGAATCACCGCTGGTGGTGCTCAGGGGACCATATGGGATGCTGGGAATCGATCTTGGGTCGGCTGCATGCAAGGCAAACACCCTACCCGCTGTGCTATTACTCCAGCCCCATCAGGACACATTCTTGACTCTGCACTCAGGGATCACTCCTGGTGGACTTCGGGGACCATACAGGGTGCCAGGGATTGAACCCTGGTAGCTACGTGCAAGACCTTTCCCACTGTGATCCAGACCCATATTATTTTATTCTGCTGTTTTCATTTACATTTTTTTTTTGTTTGTTTGGGAGTCATACTGGTGACTCTCAAGGTTGACTACTGGCTCTGGGCTAAGGAGTGACACCAAATGAGCAGAGGTCAGTATGTATCTCAATTCCTTAACTTGCTCTTTGGGTCTAGAAATCCATCTTACTATTTTCTATGCTTTTAATTTCGATCACTTTTTATATAATTCCCATTGGCACATAGACATAATATTATTACTCCCATCATACAAGTCCACATAAAATATAGTTATCTTGATGTTATTCACTCTACACTTTCTCAACTCATTTTTATGTCAAGGTTCTTGAAATTATTGATACTTAACTAAATTGAATCCTTCCATTGTTTTATTAATTTGATTCAACTAAATTCCTTTCTCTTTTCCTCTCACCTAATCTAAGGTGCTCAACATCAATAGATATTATATTCAGCGAGAAAATATAAAAAGTTGGATTTTGAAAATTTATATTAAAGTAACAATTAAGCTTATTTCTAAGTGATTCATGTTTAGAAGGGTTGAAATATGAACTTAACTTGGTGTTGACGTCAAGCTGTTGAAACTTATGCTACTACAATTGGACCTTTAGGGTGTGTGCCATGTACATTTGCAATAGTAAGTTACTGATAATGGAGTGATGCTATTTCGTCCTGACTTATCCTATCATCACAGAATGCATGATACAAAAGTCAATCCCTGACGTCAGAGAGAGGGAGCCATGAATATAGCACTAAGGCTGGAGTGCCTCCCTGATACCACATCATAACCAGGCACAACGTTAGATTTGTCCCTGAGGCCCATGACCATCACAATAGTCCTGGAAGCCTCCAAGGACCGCCACATATGCCTTTGGTGGCACCAGTGCCTCTTGGTCTGCAGCATTCAATTTCTGGACGCGAACACTGAACCCTTCTGACTAGTTTCTGAGCATCAATAGTAATGGCCCCCAAGCGTGCTGAACATTGCTGTGAGGTCCAAAACCATTCAGTAAAGAAGTGGTCTCACACCCACAGATGGTGAACCCAACTCCTTCGTGGCTGAAATTGGGAGAACAAGAGTTAAGAACGTGTGCGCAGCCATCTGTCTTTGGCCAGTGAACATGTGAACGCTCCAGGTCTTTAGGCAGAAAGCAAAAAAGGAAATGACAGATTTCATCTCAGTAGATAATATCAAGATGCCAAACATTTTTGTTCCATGCCTAATTTTTTTAAGCCTCCAGATCACTGGTTCTCAACCATCAAGAAACATACTCATGAGTTGATGTTTAGCCTATTTCTTATAATAAATAACTTAAATGTTTGATTAGTCTGCCCATGCACATGTTTTGGGTAAGACACTTGTATTGTTAAGATAATAAAACAAAATATTTAACACACTCAATTTATTTCTTGTTAGAAAAGATATAACATATTTTAATAACCCTAAAGTTGCACAGTGCAAATTGAAATATTATATATGTATATAAATTTATATTCTCCTTTTATTATGAACAAAATAGCTTTAAAATGATTACAAATGAGTGATGACTCACTTTTTTATTTTAAGTGTTTAATTCCATAAAAACATGATCTTTAGAATAGTGTCTCTTTACCCTGCCAGAATAAAATAGTACTATGTATAAAGTAATGTATTACTTTCACTAATCAAGTGCCAGAAACACTTAACCTGCTACCTATTTAAGACTATCTGATTTTCCTAAATCTGGTAGGAAATTAGATTTCATTTTTTCTCAGATGATGCCAGAATATTTTAGATAACTTTTGTTTTAATATTTGATTCAAAGATATTATGTGCCCATTATGCATCAAAGACTGTGCTAAATTCAATGATACAGAGTGAAAAGCACAAATAGCATCTATTCAAATGTACTTTATAGTCTAGAGAAAGATCAATATCAAGCAAACAATTACACAAATAATTTGTTATGGTCTGATAAGTGCTATAAAGGGAAACATTTAAACCATTGCAAAAGAAGATAATAGTAAGACAATCTTATCTAAAATTCATGGAAATATTTCCCAAGAGCATGAAGACTAAGATAAGGGAGAAACTGGAAAGAGTTAGAAAATAGTCAAAAATGTATAGGAAGAGCTTTCTAGAGACTGAAATTAGCTTTGCAAAAGTTAGGTAGTAGAAAATGATGCGATCCATTTAAATAATAAAATAAGCATGCAAGTGAAAAAGAGAGAATGAGTAATAGTGGAATGAAAGTAACTTCAAAATTAAAATTAAAAACTAAACTTAAAATAAAAAATTCTTCAACTCTTAAAAATCTAAAATTGTCAAAATTCTTAAATTTAAGAATAAAATATAACTCAAAACTTAAGAGCAATGGCAAAATTTACAATATCAAAAAATGAAAAAAGTAAATTAATAGGCACTGCTTAAATAGTGATTATCATCATGCACATGAAAACTTCATTATCACAAATGAGAGAAGTGAAAATCAAAATTAAAATAAGTTACTGTCTAATCATCAAATCATTATCATCAATCAACTAAGACACATAGAATAATCTCTATGACAATTATCAGAACTAATAGCTGTTTGCAACACTAGAGAAAAGAAGGAAACTGTTACATATTGTTGGTGGGACTGAAAAGTGGTCCAATCTTTTTTTTGAAAATCATTATGGAGTTTTCTTAAGATGTAAATAATGGTCTACTACATGGTCCAGAAAATATTCTCATTGGTACTTATCTAAAGAATATAAAAAATGTCAATTTGATAAAAAATGCATGTGCTATTATATTCATTGCACTGTCATTTGGGAAAAAAATACATGTGCTATTACATTCATTTGACTGCTATTTACAATAGGCTTGATTTGTATATGACCAAAATGACAAAAGGCTAATGAGTTGATAAGGAAAATGTGGCCCATAAGGTTAAAGGAATGTTGCTTGGGTCTAAGAAAGATAAAATCTCAGTTGTAAAATGAAGATGAAACTGGAGGATGTCATGCTAAGAAAATATGTCAGAAAGATAAAGACAAAGCAGGAAGGGAAGGGGAAGAGCAAAGTTATGGAGAGAGAGATAGGGGCGGGGTGGGGGAGGGGAAGGAGAGAAAGACTAAATATTCCCAGCACAAAAACTGAAGCAAAAAGATATTTTTAAGGAAAAATTATTCAGAATCCAGAAATGAATCCTAAGCTTTTTTTTTCTTTTGTATTTTTTTTTTTGCTTTTTTGGGGTCACACCTGGGGATGCACGGGATTACTCTCCTGGCTCACTCAGGAATTACTCCTGGTGGTGCTCAGGCAACCATATGGGACACTGGGAATTGAACCTGGGTCGGCCTCGTACAAGATAAATGCCCTACCTGCTATGCTAATTGCTCCAGCCTCCCTAAGCTTTTCTTATGTCTAAAATTAGAGTAGAAGCTATTAGGGTTAGGAGATATGGTCGTTGGTGCCATAGGTTTACTATGCATCACAGGCTGTAACCTGGAGCAACACTGGGGGCCCATGTGGCACTGCATTCTTGGGACCTAACTTTGAACCGCTCATTCAGGGTGCCAGATATTGCTGGATTTAATTGCTGGGCCCTCTGAGCATTGCTTGACTAGATTCTTTAAGAGATTCTTTAAGAGATTCTTTAAAGATACCATGAAATTTTATCTTTACAATCCTGGAGAAGAAAATGAGAGTATCAAATAATAATACCACCAGAAGCAGAGTCCTTTAATGAGATGGAGTATTGACTGCTCTTATTTCAAGCTGACCTTTCAAGAGACTGTGCTGGAGAGATAGTGTAGCTGATAAGGTGCTCCCAAGCACTGCAAGGGATGATCCCTGAGTTCAGAGCCAGGAGTGACCCCTGAGCTTTCCCGGGGTGTGGCCCCCAAATCAAAAATAAATAAATAAAGAGACTGTGCTGTGGAATCTGATTTTGAGTGCGTGCACGCACGCACACACACACACACACACACACACACACACACACAGCAAAGCAAAGCAAATTGTGCAGACTTTGTCAATGGGCTAGAAAAGTTCTCTAACATTTTAAATTTGCATGTTACACCAAGATTGTACTCTACTGTGAAGCCAAACCATAATTTTTTTTTTTGGTTTAATCAGGAATCTAAAAGTATGCAAAGTATGGGGTGCTTATTTAGCAGGCATTGCAACACTGCACACCCAGAAACAAGAATGTAGCTGCAAGAGAAATCCATAACTTCTATGGAAATGTGAAATTCAATAGACAATTCGTGGATAGAGTTGACTACTCTTTATGTGAGAGCATCAAATGTAATCATAATCTTAAAATCAGTAAGAGGTTTGGGCATAGGGAAGATAAGCTCTATTTCATGTCCTTTTCATTTTGTTAGCCTTACCTCCTTTCACTTGTCTTTTCTTTAAAAAAAACAAGTGTTACTAATTTTTTACTTAATAATTCTGAGTTCAAAAAAGTGTGTTGTTGCACAGTGATGCGTTCAGTGGGCGGGAATGGCCTCCCCAACCTAACCAACTGAGAGACAAAGGGATGGAGGACCAAGGACTGATGGTAAAAATGGCCCATTGAATGCAGAGCTGCTTGCACACTTGAAGAGCACCTGAAGGGGGTTGAGATATAAGACTGCACATACCTGTGATAGATCATTTACAAAGGTAAAGCATTTCAGTGAAGCAGTTCTCTTGGGGGCATGAACTTAAGGAGACACTCTGTCTCCCAGGGATGCCTATATTGGTTTTCTTTTTCCCTTTAGTTGTACATACAAAATGATTAAATTTATTCTTATTAATACTTGCAGCTATATGGATAAATAGAGTAAGAGGTATAGGTTCTGAGAAACTTAGTTCTCTGGGCTCTGAGGGCAAGGCTACTGGGCTTTTACTGTCAGTCCAGTCTAGGTCCTCAACCAGTTCAGTTTGTCCTTCCCCATGTGGCCACGTCTCTTAAGTCATAATAGCTTGCATCAGGACTGTGCTTTTATGCTTTCTAGACTGTTCCATTTCAATGCCGGGGTAGCTTCACTGCTCTCCCAGGTCCATTGCTCGCCTCAGTTCCATGGCAATCCCGTGGTGGGAACTCTCTTTGTGGGATGTTAGGAACTCTGGCAATGGAAGCGTGGGTCAAGTAATTATGATGGATTCCCAGTATCACTGTATCACTGTCATCCCGTTGTTCATTGATTTGCTTGAGTGGGTACCAATAATATCTCATTTGTGAGACTTATTGTTACTGTTTCTGGCATATTGAATATGCCACGGGTAGCTTGCCCAGGCTCTGCTGTGCAGGCAGGATACTCTCAGTAGCTTGCTGGGCTCTCCAAGAGGGATGGAGGAATCAAACCCAGGTCGGCCGCATGCAAGGCAAATGCCTACCTGCTGTGCTATCACTCCAGCAGCCGGGGCTGGATGTCCAATAATAGATATATTTCAAAGTCTATCAACTCCCAAATATTAGGAGCACAGCATTAATGGTATTTCTGTGCTTAAGCAAAGAACATTGCTTTCTAATAAAATATGAAAAGATTATAGGGGAAATGGAAAAGCATGTAGTTCACTTTAAATACAAAGTCCAGAATCACCAGAAGCTTTGGTTGATACGTAACCAAGACTGACTTGGGGGAACTGTGACAGTGAAAGGTAAAGAGCAAAGGAAAGGTTAAAGATACACTTGGGGGATTAGGGCTTCTTGCAAGAGCACTGTAAGCTTCTCTGGGGGAAGAAAAGGGGGGAAATTCACTGAAGAAGCTTAAAATACTTAGGGTTAATATCCAACAATAATAACTACTAGCCTTGAGTTGCTGGTGGGAGGTGGGTAGGGAATAGAGGATCCGAGAGTATTGCCGAGAGAGCACAGGGATCAGGGGGCGTTCCCAGAGCATGGGGGATGGGGTATCCTCCTGAGCTGCAGAAGGAAGGAACCGTCTGGTAGTCAAGAGAATCAGAGCCTTGACGGAAATTGTGATCTTTTTGCTGGTCTTGAAGTTTCTGAACCCAACACTTGTAGGATAACATTGGTGTGTCCTTTCTGCCTTGTCACAGGGAGCTTAGGTTCACTGGGTTTCACTCATCACAGTGCTCCCGAGGCACTCCCATTCTTCTGTGTTCATCGGTAACCTCTTTCTTTGTGCTCTGCTTCCCCAACCGGTCAATCACCTGTATCTCCTAATCAGACTTTGTTAACTTGTAAATATTGCTTTTCTCTTCTTTGCATGTTCTTTGCGTAGTTAATTTAGAGCAGTGTCCTTTTTGTATATACACAGGAAGACTGTTAATGCTATGCTTTGTAACTTGGAAGTTAGTTGACTCCGAATAATATTCACTCTGGGGCTTCTATTTTCTTGATTTAAGCCTCCCTTCCTTTTAGTTCCTAGTTCCTCAAAAGCAGGATCCCGAAGAGGGACTGGATGGACCCAGGGCAAGCTGTGAGCTACCCTGGCATCAAAATGGGCCAGGCCCAAGTGCCACAATACTTAACAATAAGTTAAGAGCATGGTCATGGGCAAATTCTATCTTGATCCAAAAACGTAACAACTAGATTAGGATCCTGCTAGGGTTAGGAAAAATTAGTCTGACCTGAGCACTGTAGTCTGGGATCTATAGCAGGATATCTCCAGGAGAGCCACCCTACCAGCTCAATATATCTCTTACTGTGTCCATAAATATGACTAATATTAAGAAGTAGAATTAAGATGGATGTTTAAATGACTATTGGACTAAGAAAAAGAGAAACACCCCTATGTGGTGTGGAATTTTGCCCTTGAGCTGGATCTCCTGGCTGCAGGGGATCAGGAAGGGCTTTGATATGTTGATCGTGCTACCTGACATAGGTGTGGTTGCTATCACCAAGTTTTAGAGATTGGGAGCGATGAGAGGGGAGAGACCAGGATGGGCAGTTGGAGCTCGGAGAGACTAGCAAGGGGGCCAGGAGGAAACTGGAATGGGGACTTAGTGAGACTGGAACAGGCACATGGGGCGAATAAATGGCAACTGGTCTCCAACCAGCCTGGCCCTTGTTTCCTCCTCTATCCGCCGTGGCATTGGCCTTCCAGGGTGGGGAAGCTACCTGAGACCCCTGAACACAGGTGGCAAGAGAAAGAGCTGCGGGCTTCTCATTCGTTTTATGAATACACAAACACTGTCCATGACCTCCACAATATTCATGCCCTCTTGCACCTTGCCGACATCACATGCTTGTCATTCAACCACTCAGTCTTGGCGGTGCAGATGAAACGCTGGGAACTGTTGGTTTTGGGTCCAGCCTTTGTCCTGGACAAGATGCCAGGCCGCGTGTGCTTCAGGATGGCATTCTTACTGTCAAACTTCTCTCTGTGCCATGAACAGCTTTGCAAGGGTCTATCTCACAGGGGTTTAGAAAAATAAAAAAAATTACAGAACAAACAAGCAAACAAAGAAACCTGGAAATTTCTCTCCACAGATGGACTTGCCATTGGAGCTGTGGTGGTGGGTGGAGTTTCCACCCTGACACATAAATCCTGGGAGGATTCTGTGGAAGCAGGAACCTTTGTAACCAAATTCTTTCTCTCTCGCCAGTGCTCAGAGCATAACAATTCTCTTCGGACTTTGGGACTTGGCAAACAACTAGAAGGATACACAGCCCAGGGGCTGGCCACTGACTGCAATATTGAAGAAACCAGTGGGGTTGACCATGGTGGAGGGCTTCGGGAAGCAGGAGGCAAGGCGTCTGAAGCCCCTTTCATCTTTCTTAATTCTCATTTCTCCAGACATGTGCATAGGCTCAAAGACTGCTGTTGCTATTGTTGATAGCATAATTCTTGTCTCCATCTTCAGCATTATTGGTGATAGTCTGCATCTCTCAAAGAATATACTTTAGGGAACTATTTCTAAATCTACTTTCAGAGCAAGATCCGTAAGATCTGTGGTGCTCACTGAGATTCCCATGTGAGGAAGTCCCAAGCATACTTTAATTTTTCTTTACATTAAACGAGTGGTGTTTTTTTTATGTATATACTAAAATCTAAATTGCACATATAAAACTGTGAAAGATAACCTGCCAAGGTGTACTCACACTGGACCGGTGGAGAGGGTAAAAAGAACTGGCGAATGGACTGAATTGTGAATTATGTCAGGTTATAATAATTTTTTTCTTTTCGAAATCTAGTTTTAAAATAAAATTCCTGATGGTTCTGACAGCTACAAGAAAACTGCTTATGAATTAGAGCTCTTGAAGTAGTAACAGTTTTCTATTTGACACATATTAATATCAGATAAGATAGAGATGAAACAAAAATTTGACTGCATATTTAAAACTTGTTATTATATAAAATTCTCCTCTGAAATTATAACCGTGGCTACATGAATATGTCAGTTTAGTATTTTGTATTTCATATTTCCTATTATATATGGAAAATTTTAAAATATGATATTAGAGTTATTTTTTTCCATGATACATAAATGAACTTTCAAATGAGGTTTGACATTGTAAGATTTCTGATGCCTATATTCCAATTGTTTCCACATCTATGAAATTTAAAATAACTTCATTAAATTAAGGATACATATACTGAATTTTCAAACAAGTCTAAAATGTAGTGATGTGTAGACAGAAGTTACTAGAGGTCAACTTACTTTTATTGCATCATGTATAGGTAACAGGTACTATGTTATCATATAACTGAACATAAATATAATTTGAATATAGACTAGCAACTCTCCAGCTCTTTTAGATAAAGATTCTGTATCAGACAGAATACCAACTAGAGGAATTTAATTCAGATGACTTCAATAAAAATAGTTTAATGATGAAACTCTATTAATGAATTGTGTGCAATAATAATGGAACTCTATCAGAGAAAAGATGGATAATGGAATTACCTTAGAGCAAAAAGTGGATATTCAATAAGGCAACCTGTGCAGGAAATTTTGGGACACTTAAGTCCCTCGGGATTGAAGGGGAAAAGGAAAAGATAGCGTCATTCCTGAAGGCAAGAGAAATAACTGGAGAGTTCTTCGTGCTCTTCCCATTTCCTCCTGGCTGGTAGCAGGTTGTGTGGGGAGCATGAAACAGGAGAGGAGGGAGAGTTAAGAGCGCCCCCTCCTCTTTATGTATTTTCTCTTTGTTTTACAGATGCTGCTATTACCTACTTGTGATAAGATTCCACCGAAGTCAAAGAGCAAGAGATCCAAGGAGTTAGAATTATTAGAATTCTGTGCAGTATGGAGAAGAGTCTTCAGAGATGTGAACTGGAGTCTACAAATAGAGAAAAATTCAGAATATCCAGACCAATCTCAGCAAACCTTGGCACTATTCTTAGTATCCTGGATACTGGATATCCTAAATATCCTGGAATTCATCTCTCAGGATGTCCAGAACCTCAGAGATACCGAATACATTAGAGGGTCTAATAATCCCAAACTTTTGACAAGTTACTAGACATTGTTTCAAAGAATGACAAGAAATATATCTGGATTCACTCCCTATACACAGTTCTCTCTAGGAATCAAATTTATCCTTGCCAATATTCATTGATTAAAAAAATGACTTTTGGAGAATGTCAAATCTACTAGAAAGCTAGGAGGAAACGGATTTCCTTTTTGTTTTTGTTTGGGCGCATAACTGGAATGTTCAGAGCCTACTAGTAGCTCTGCATCCCAGGATCACTCCTGATGGCCTCAGGACAATATATGGGATGCTTGGGATGAACCCAGGTCACTCCCATGGAAGGCAAGTGTCCTATATGCAGTAATATCTCTCTAACCCCCAAACTGATTTTCATAAGAGCTTAAATAGCTAAGTAGAGGCAGTCATGTTCAGGACGAGTTTTCATCATTTTCAGCCTTTCCGACATACTTCCCTTGGACATTTGAAAGCATTTGCTTAGCTCCAAGGAAAACCAGCTGCAAAAACCCTTGTACGTCTCAGCAGCATATCAGAGGGGCCTTTAGCTTCAGACCTTCCAACTCTCGTTACATTTTCTCCTCTGACTTCCACCCAAACCTGAAATCAACTGGACTTCTCTTACAAATGCTTCCACTTCTTTATTCTGTCTCCTGCTTTTAGACTGCTCAACTCCTTCACAACAAGAACAACAACAGCAATAAAAATTGGGGGGAAGGGGGCTTGGGAAAGAATCTGGAATCAGAGGCAAGAAAATCAGAGGGGCTGGAGCCAGAGTACAGCTGGAAGGACATTCACCTTGCATGCTGCCTACCTGGGTTCAGTCCCCATCACTCCCTCTGGTTTCTGAGTACCACCAGGAAGTAGTCTTTGAGTACAGAGCTAGGAATAGAGCTTGAGCAGTAGCAGGTGTCCCACCCCCCAAATAAAACAAACAAAAAGCAAAAACAAAATAAGAAAAAGTAAAGAAAGCATTGTAAGTGGAAAAGAAGGGTTGGCATCCGTAGGCAGTGGACCCATATAGCAAATCTGATAGGGATGCTACAGGGTTTCTCTGAAACGCTGGGTACCGCAGTGTAGCTTGAACAGAGCTGGATTCTGCTTTAGTTGTTTATGACTCCGGGTTGGGACTTCAAAAAAGAGCAGGGGAAAGCATACTGGATATAAACTGAAGTAATGCTCGGAAGAAGGATGCTGTTCTGGCTCCGTCTCTCTGTGGGAATGTAGTTGTTGATCCCTCAGCTGGATATTTTCTGAGAAAATGTGGCGGAACCTAACATTAAGAAATGCAGACTCCATGAAAGAGACTTCCTCAATTCACATGCTCCTAAAATATGGAAAGTTGGATTGACTAAAGAATATCCTATATGCATAGTTTTGCTTGGACAATACAATAGCTCTGCTTGCCAGGGGAATCCCCTGCTTGTGAAGACTGCTTCATCCACCTCCCCCTGCGCCCCTCCCCCCCACCCCATTTGACTGGGTTCCTTCCAGGACCTTATGTCTGATTTTTTGTACTGCAATTTGGTATGTTTTAAGTTAAAATATGCTGCTCAAATTCCATGAGCTTCGGCGTCCAAGAAATCTGGCGGCTGGCTGGACTGGGTCTAGGACCCGGCCTTAGAAATGCACATGCTGTGACAGAAACTACAAATCCTTTAGTACCAGTTGACAGATTCGCCACGCGTTGGTGAAAATACCATTAGAATTGTCACTTTTGACTTCACTTTTCTGCTCCAAGAGACATCAAAAAAAGAGTTCATCAGCGACACATTCTTATGTGATAAACTGCCTCCAAGTTCGTTTTCACAACACGCAGGCCGAGCGTGAGAGGTGGAAGGCATGCATGAATTAAGTGCTGCGGGCTTTCAAACGAAGCTTTTAAACCAATGAACTCGAAATTGTGTGGAAAGGAAAATGCAAGAATGATTGTGTCTGATGCATTACTGTTATTCAAACTATTACTCATCAGCACATTTGGAATGATACTTTCTCCACTTTAGTTTTCCTATGCTTCCACTCTACATTTAGGTCCCATTAACGAGTGCAAGCATGCACTAATATGGATGCAACTCCAAAGAGCTGGTGTCTGCAAACTTTTTTCATAAGAGCACAGGAAATATTTTCAGCTTTGCAGGCCATGCAGTCTCTGTCCTAATTATTGATACAACTCTGATGCTGTAACATTAAAATAAAAAAATAACATCACGGGGGCTGGAGTGATAGCACAGTGGGTAGGGCGTCTGCCTTGCACGTGGCCGACCCGGGTTCGATTCCCATCATCCCATATGGTCCCCTGAGCACCACCAAGAGGTAATTCCTGAGTGCAGAGCCAGGAGTAACCCCTGTGCATTGCCAGGTGTGACCCAAAAAGAAAAAAAAAACACATCATGGGAGACATTTAAATGAATATGTCCAATAAAATATATTTCTGGGGGCTGGAGCGATAGCACAGCGGGTAGGGAGTTTGCCTTGCACTCGACCGACCTGGGTTCGAATCCCAGCATCCCATATGGTCCCTTGAGCACCGCCAGGAGTAATTCCTGAGTGCAGAGCCAGGAGTAATCCCTGTGCATCGCCAGGCGTGACCCAAAAAGAACAAAATATATATTTATATATTTCTGATGTTTTTATTTAATTTTGTTTGGGGGGCCACTCCCTGTGGTGCTCAGGGTTTCCTCCTGGTTCTACTCTCAGGGATCACTCCTGGTAGTGCTGGCAGAGTTATATGTGGTGCCAGGTATCAAACGCAGATTTGCAGAGTGCAAGATAAATGCTCTACCAGCTATCCTATCTACCCAGTCCCTGTATATTTTTGAATTTAAAATTTGCACTTCATGCAATTTTGCTGTCAGAAAATATTTTTCTTTCTGATCAAAAATCACTGTAGGATCACTGGCACTGCATATACTCTGAGCATTATCAAGAGTGATAATAGAACTGGGAATAGCCCTTGAGCACTGAATGGTGAGTCTCAACACAACAACAAAATGGGACACAATATTTTTCTCAGAGTATTTTTGACAAGATTGCCTGGCATCAACACTTGAAAGAGTCTATTATAATTTCCAGAGAAGAGATTTTATCAACACTTAAAGTTCTTTTTTTTTGATTTGACTTATTTTAGTAGTGTGTATTAGAAATATTTTTACAGTCATTAAAAGTGAAAGCTTGTTTTAAAATTGCATACTAAAACAGTTCTATTTTCAAATAAGTATGTGAATGAAATATATGATCACAAATCTCATTCCTATTTCAAGAAGTTTATACTACCATTATTTAAAATTAACTTTTGGGGCCACTTAAGTTATTTGCATTCTTATTTTTCTAAAATTAAATAAAATTAACTTGATACAATTAGTTTCATGGTCTTTTTGTGCTTCTATAATAATAAGCCTGTCTATTCTAATAGGTTTATCCCTATAACTTGTGGCCAGGCAACATAACATAGAAGACTGCAAATGTTTGATGAGACCCTTGGCATAAATATTTATATATCAACATGTATCTATAATTTAACACTACTATAATACACAGAAATTGTAGACAAGTGATCAAAATTACAAAGATCCTTGGAGAAAACAATGAATTACATCTATGTAATCTGTATTCAATTAATTCTCCTTATCCCCTCCCTTATTATTTTTTTTTTTTGGCTAAGTTCAAATTCTAGGAGAGTATCTCTGTACAGGGAGAGTGAGTGATGGATTATAGAATCATTCAGGGAATTTTTCAAAGCAGACTTAACTCTTATTTTTTCCCCATTGATCTTAATGTAAATTCTCAGTCTCCAAAGCAACCTAGGTGGGGAAAGTTATTTCTTTATTTGTATATGGAGACAACAAAACTCTTCAGGTGATTCTGAGTTCAATAAGCTCACACCTACAAAGAAATAACACTTTTGAAGGTTATTGGCCTGACCTTTCTAGCTATTTGGATTTCTGACTTGAGAAGCTATATAGCTTCAAAACCTACTCTGAATGTGGGGGATTATTACCAGGGAGTTGCATTCAGTTTTCTCCAGGGCAGCAGTCAGAATTTTGATAATTCTCTCCTTCAGATTTTGATACTAGACAGTTATTGAGCATTCACTGTGACAGGACTCTGCCACCGACTGTGAGATTTTAAAAAAAGATGAATGCCACTTCTTTTCTCTAAGGAAGTGCAACATAGAGAGTCCTGGAAGGACTTATCACACATTCCTAAATACATGATGTAACAATAAATAAAATATATGCCAATGAAATGCAATATCCCATTAGAAATTAGAAGATCAGCTTTTACTATTTCAAAAACTGAGAATGGTTTTCTATGTGATTGGCATTGTTGTTACTAATAGTTAAAAATTTTTAGAAAAGTGAATAAATAAGCATTTATTATTATTCAACATCATTAATAACCTAAGAACTGATTCATGATATGAAGTGGTAGGTAAAACTTAGTCATTCACTTATAAGTAGCAGTCATATTTGAAGATGACAACTCTCCCCTAAAATAGTAACTCTCATTATGTAAGGCCCAATAGCTATGGAATCTAAAGTTTATTATATTTAGTGCAACAATTAATTTTGATAAAAATTTCTCAAGGAAATCTCAAGGTCATATTTGCCATATTTAGATATTCCTCCCCTCATGAGGAATTTCATCATGGTGTGTTCTAACTTTTCAGAATCACTTACTAGGAAACAGGAGTCTTCAAAATATCACTTGTACAGTGGATAAAAAAAGAAATAATAATTGTAATACATGGGGCACAGAATATAGTATGGCAGATAAGACACTTATGTGACACATGGTTAACCTGCATTTGGTCCCCAGCACTACCTATAGTTTCCCTGACACCACCAGAAGGGGCACCTGAGCACAGAGAAAGGAGTAAGCCATGATACCCTCACGTATGGCCCAACCTCACCCCCCAAGAAAGTGCATACAGACATCAACTGCAAAATTTTTAAACATTATGCCGGTTAGACAAGAATTACCTTCTGAATTGTACACAGTGTACATGAAAATGAAAATTTCAATAATAATTATGTTGGTATAAGTGAACACCAAAGAGTGGCTTTCCATTTGACACGATATGTATTTATTAATTTCATACCTCCAGTTTTCATCTTCTCCCATTCATTAGTAAGGGACTGTGGTCATTTGTTAAAGTCTAGTTTGTTTGATTGCACATGGAAATTAGGCATGATTTAATTCAATGCAGTTCATGAGCAGCTCATGAAATATGAAATTGATATAAAAATTAATTTGACTCCCTCCTGAGTCTCACTGCAAATTTCAGTGGAGGGACATTAGTCAAGAAGGTAAAATAAATAGTGAAGGAAGTCAGGAAGTGAAAGAAAATGACCAGATGGTTTCACTCTCCTGTGTTAAATAAATAACTTGCATCTGACAAACTAATTGGGGAAAAAAAAAAACAATGGAAGCATTTGACTCATTGGAAATAGGAAAACGGTAGAGCAGGTCAGAGACCCAAAGGATGCAGGCAATACTCAGGGGCCCTAGGCTACCCCAGTGATGTTCAGTGGACCATCTGGTGCTAAGGATAGAGCTGTGGTCAGCCATATACAAGGCATGGCCTGAACCCCAGACCTTCTCTTGGCCTGCACCACATCTCCTGGTGAATGGTGTATTCTGCTCAGTGAACTCAAGGTACCTACAGAGATGTTGTCATATCCTTAAATTCCAATTTATCCCAATGATAAATGATTAAAAATCCTCATTAAAATATCATTGAATAAAAAGTTTCATAAAATCAAGTGCCATTACAATGGAAATTGGAAGAACATTTAGCTGTCTTTAGCTTCGGTGTGAGAGTGAAAGTTCTGGATGACTTTAATGAGAGTGTGAGCTGAAATTTGTGACTTAATAGTCAATTAATATATGTCAGGAGAGTAGACAAGATCAGTGACACAGAGTTGCTATGTGATTAAAGGTGTAATGATACAACACAAAGAAATGGGGCTCTTGTGACTCCATAAACTATAAAGGCAGAAAACAGTAAGAAATGGGTCCAGGGTTGGAGTAGCATAGTGAACAGGAAGTATACCTTGCATGCGGTCGACCTAGGTCAATTCCTGGCTCTCCATAGGTTCATCCAAGTGCAGTCAAATGGGATTGCTGAATGTAGAGACTGGAATAAGCCCTGAGCACCACTGGTTGTGTTCTCACCCACCCACTGTCGTAGCACTGTCATCCCATTGTTCATCGATTTGCTCAAGTAGGCACTAGTAATGTCTCCATTGTGAGACTTGTTATTACTGTTTTCGGCATATAGAATATGCCACGGGTACCTTGCCAGGCTCTGACATGCAGGCAGGATACTCTTGGTAGCTTGCTGGGCTCTCCGAGAGGGATGGAGGAATCAAACCCAGATCAGCTGGCTGCCTGCAAGGCAAATGCCCTACCAGCTATGCTATTGATCCAGCCTACCTCACCCACCCACTTCCATTAAAAAAAAAAAAGAAAGAAAAATAAGTGATCCAGAGAATAACAAAGGGCTGAATTTTGGAAGAAAAGACATAGGCTAGTGTAGTGTCACAGGTCTTTGCTGTGGAAAAAAAAAGTTTCATGTGTGATTATATGCAATGCCCGCTTCTCTCATTTGTGAAGTGCATTTCTCCATGACAATTGTGACCATGCTCTGGAACATACATATCAGTCCTTAGATATATGCTCACGAAACCCAGAGTGCATGGGAGAGTTGTATGTGGGTGTATGAGATCTTAACAGATCAATGAGACTGCCTCTTCCTTACTATGATATACTGCACAATTATGACTTAGCCAAAATCTTCTAGATCTTAGGCAGGGGTATTGCTAGGGCTCATTTAGTGAAATACTTATCCAAACACTGGGTGTAGTTTTCAACGGGTACATTTAATTTTCTGGATGGTGCCGATGCAATGTCTTTTCCCAGCTAAGTTTTCATGAAAGTTTCTATGGATGCAGACATACTTAATCTAGCATGTCCATGAGATTATTGGTCCTACTATCAACAACTCTGGCACTGCATCAAGGGACAGAAAATGATCGGTGTTTTGTTTTTTTTTTAATTTTTATTAAATAACCATGTGGAAAGTTACAAAGTTCTCAGGTTTATATGTCAGTTATACAATATTCAAACACCCATCCCTTCACCAGTGCCCATATTCCACCACCAGAAACCCCAGTATACACCCCGCCCCCACCCCCTACCCCCTACTGTATAACTAATGAATTTCACTTCATTTTTTCTTTACCTTGATTACATTCCATAATTCAACACAAAACTCACTATAGTTGACATAACTCTCTCTCTCTTTTTTTCTTTTTCCTTTTCCCTTTTTTTTTTCTTTTTCCCCCTCATCCCCCTTCCTGCGCCTCATAGTATGGTGTACGCCACGCTGCGTCGGCCAGCGTGGGGCTTTTGCTTAGTTCACAGTCCAGAGGTGGCTGCTACATTAAAAACCTTCAATACTTCAACAAACACTTACTGTTATTATTTGGAGTTTCCCCCCCAAGTCAGACCTGTTCAAATGGAACCGTTTCACATTGCTGACAATTATAAATGTTAAGTCCGCGCGGTTTTGGATTTCTGTATAAAGTCCAGGGAAAATTCTGCCAGAAATTACATAGCCCAGCTCACAGTCCCAGTGCATTGCTGTAAGAAGTCTCTGAATTCAAAGTCTTTAGGCGCAGAGGGTCCGATTCGCGCTCAGCGGCTCCGGGTTTATCTGGGCCGAGGGCGTGCCGGTTACGCCCCCTTCCCATGAGTTCCTGGGAGCCCCCAAAGTAAAATCCGAATACCTGTGGGTCTGGAGTCACAGAAGATGGCGCCTGCCACATGGGTGCCGCCAGTCCACCGCTTTCCGTGCAGGAAGACAGGGTGGGGAGGAAAAAAAATCCACCCCCGGCAGCACAGAGTTGTAGCCCAGTTTGGTGTCCCAGTGCATCGCTCTTGGATGCCGTGCTGGATGCCCGAATGTGTTACATCTTTGGAATCAAAGTCTTTAGGCGCAGAGGGTCCCGAAAATGATCAGTGTTGAGGTATGTCACTGAGAATCTGAAAGTTCTTATAAAAGTATCGTGTATCACAATTTAAGATAGATATCAGAGTTCAGGCTGTTGATGGAGTTTCACAGAACTGGGAGTGTGGTAGTTAATCTCTGTTTACTTAAGTAAATACATTTTATTTTTAGTTACCATGAAATTATTTCTTTTAAGTAGATTTACAGTATACAATGTTACAATAAAGAACTCTTCTCCAGTGTTTGATTTCCTCCACCAATGACCCCCACCCTGACCACATTTGCCTTTTACCACCAGTCTGCTTCTATGAGTTCTTTTACATATACATTTGTGCATTATGGTTTACAGTGCTATTTCTAAGAGGGCTTTATACATAACACTTTATCACCTTCCCTCACCACCTCTTTTTTTCCAAATTTAATGATTTCTTCCTCCATAGATGCTGCCCCTCCCTGTCTTAAGCCCCAGGCCATTCAAGTGGAATATTTCCTACTGAATATCAGTTCTCATGTATTTTGTAGGGCATTTGCCTTGCACACGGCCGACCTGGGTTCAATTTCTCCCTCCCTCTCAGAGAGCCCGGCAAGCTACCGAGAATATCCCACCCACATGGCAGAGCCTAGCAAGCTTCCTGTGGCATATTAGATATGCCACAAACAGTAATAACAAGTCTCACAATGGAGACATTACTGGTGCCCGTTCAAGCAAAATTGATGAACAACATGTTGACAGTACTATAGTGCAGTGTTTTGAGGTATTTATTATTGCACAATTATGTCTCTTTATATCCTGCATAGGAGAGTGAGATCATTTTGTATTGGCTTCTATCCTCTGACAAATTTCACTCTCCAGGTCCTGCCATGCAGAAGCAAATTTCATGACTTTATATTTTCCTATGGGCCAATAATATTACCATATATATATATATATATATATATACATATGAACCATTGTTTCCTCTCTACAGCCATCTAATCTTGGACACGTGTGTTGTTTTAAGTTTTGGGCTGTTGTGGATAGTGCTGCTAAGAACATCGGAGTGCAAATGTCTTTTTTCTCCACTTAGTTTTAGGGCCCTTGGGGTATATTCCAAGAAATGAAGTTGTTGGTCAAACAGGAGCTCAATTCCTAGATTTCTAGGAATGCCCATATTGTTTTCTAGAAAGATTGGCCTAGTCAACATTCCCACCAGCAATGAATGAGAGTTCCTTTCTTCCTGTATCTATGCAACACTGGTAGTTCATTTTGATGGGTATCAGTCTCTGTGGCATGAGGTAATATCTCAGTGTTGTTTTGATTTGCTTCTCCCTGATTATAAGTGATGCTAAACATGTTTTCATGTGTCATTTGTATTTATTGTGTGAGGAAGTTTCTGTTCATATCTAATCCCCATTTTTTGATGGAGTTGGATATTTTTTCTTGTAAAGTTCTACCAGAGCATTATATATCTTAGATATTAACTCTTTATTAGATGAGTGTTGGGTAAACAATTCCTCCTATTCCATGGGGCTGTCTTTGTATCATGGCCATCATTTCTTTTGAGATGCAGAAGCTTCTTAATTTAATGTAGTTCAGTTTGTTTATCTTTGATTCCACTTGCTTTGTCAGTGGTGTTTCATCTTTAAAGATTCCTTTAGCTTCAATATCATAGAGAATTCTCCCTACTAGTTAACCTCTTATGTGAATCTGTGGATTAACTGAGGGTAGTTGTGTATGAATTTGAGATTTAATATCTACCAAATAACCTTGATATGATTGATATAGTTATATGAGGACCATAGAGCAGTAATAATCTTATCTTCAGATTCAGGAAAGGATGGTATCTGCTTATAACTTCAGTTTACCAAATGTTACCTGCCTTATGTATGATATCTTTCTTCTCTAGTATCCTATGCTCAGAATTTATTAACTAATTTGTTTAATGTTTGACCTGAGTGGCCCTAAAAGTGCTACCTATATAATAATTTATTTCTGTAATTTAATGTTCCTATAATTAAGTACTTTACATGCAAGCATAACTATGCTCAGAATTATTCTCTTGCCTCCATTCATTATTCAGTAATGAATAAGGCATGACCTCATCATTTTCAGCTTAGAAGAGCAAATGCACCAAACAATTTCTTCGTCTCATAATGAATATTCATTTGTTGTTGCACTTGTGTGGATATCTACAGAATGTTTAATTGAAGCATTTTATTTGGTGAACATTAGGAAACACTTGAACACAATTAAAACACCTTCACAACTGACTCTGAAGGACATGAAGACGTGGACAGGACAATGACAGAATTGAGAGTGAAAGAATGTTAGGGAAATGTCTGCAACTGATGAAAATGGATGGTTGTGGTATGTTGTTTTCTTTTTTTCTTTGCAAATATGTTAGGGAATATCTAAGAAACTATAGAAAAAATGTGAAATTTTCCTGAATACTTGTGAATGAACAACCTAAAGAGAGAAAATAAATCATGACAGATTCAGAAATTCTTCAGTACCTATCAAAAATGGCTGAAATAGGGACATTTTCCATAGTTAAGTATCTCATGATCGGGATAAGACACATCTCATCAGGATCTGGCAGCAGTCTCATTATTTCTTTGTCTTTCCAGAAAAGGGTTGACATGATGGACATTTCTAATTATCTGTCCACTGAATGGTTTTCTAAGCTGAAAAGATGAGTCTGACATAATCCAAGGCTTCCTAGCATTTAAGCATGATGATTAAAGCTATGTATAAGATTACTGTAATACAGGATTTGGGAAGAAAGCAAAAGTTGCACTGAGTGCTAATAGTTTCATTTTAAAATGTGTGGGGTGGGGGGAAGAGATATTCACAATGCTATAAGAGCAATAGGAACATTCACACTCATCTAATCCAATCCTTTAATTTTATTCATTTTATTACCCTCCTTTTCTCTTTGCCATTGTGAAGACTTGCAATAACGTACCTGATTGCTATGCTCCCATGCCCTGACTGCAGGGGTCTCATACTGGGGCTTTTTTCAGTGAGATAACACATTTATGAGTTGGAACCCTTGTCCCCTCGGTGGTTGGAGTGTACTGGATGGCCTGCACTTGGCTAACAATCCTGAGTGGTAGGTCATGCTACCAGGATAGATTTCAGCAGATGGGATGGTGACAGGCTTGCACTTGGTGGACCCAAATATAAGCAGCACTTTGCCACCTGAGCGAGTCCAGGGTTTCAAGCATTTTCACACATCAACAGGGTTCATTTGAAGCCTTCAGAAGACTGGGTTGGGAATAAATAGTATTTTAATTTTGTGGTATGCTTACATACATATTATCCTGAAGTCTTCCCTTTAAGTAGACTTCTTTCTGTCATGAAGACTTCCTAAATACATTAGTTACATAACTGGATTGCACAGGAATAAGTGATTTTCCTACATGCAATGTTTATATGTTAAAAATAAAATAAGGGGTAAAGTAAAATTGAAATAATTTATTTTTAAGGAATGACTTTTTCAGATATTAAACAGTAAGAAGACCACTGTATGGACTGGCCTTTTTTTGGGGGGGGGGTCACACCCGGCAATGCTCAGGGGTTACTCCTGGCTCTGCACTCAGGAATTACTCAGGGATGCTGGGAATCTAACCTGGGTTGGCCATGTGCAAGGCAAACACCCTTCCAGCTGTGCTATCACTCCAGCCCGTGGGTTGGCCTTTTAATAATACTGAAGACATTTATGGAGTATACACTTAGAGAACAAAATTAGAGTTTGTATGTTGTCTATGTTAAACTTAAACTTCAAGTAAAGATAAAAGTATATAATTATCACTGTCACTGTCATCCCGTTGCACATCGATTTGCTCGAGCGGGTACCAGTAATCTCTCCATTGTGAGACTTGTTACTGTTTTTTGGCATATAATTATATAATGCAATAAATCAGAAAGTAAGGCCTGGGTCATCTGACTGGCCCATTTATAAATTTAAGAAGTTTTAGTTCATAATGCAACATAATGTTTTATGAGTTGATAAAAATCATAATTTCTTCCTTATTGAGCGCAATTGTTTTTAATCTTAATATATAATAAGTACTTTTCCAGCCTAGTGTTCAAAAGCAATTATCTTTTAGATCAACCACTAATTATATTGAAATGCATTTCAGCTGTAGCAGTGGAGAAACTTTAAGCAGAGAAATTGGAAAAATAAGCCAAATGCTGTTAACTATTAGTGCAGATGAAATACCCACCCATTGATGCCTTTATAATGGAATAGACAACTCATGAAAATTAAGATTAGTCAGTAGTACAAAAGCAATAAAATAATGTCTACAAATGTAAGCACATGTAGGAATTTTAATGAAACTTTAAAATGGGGCTCACTTACATTGAGTCATTAATCTCAATGAGATAGTTGACATGTTTGTATAAAAAAACTGAAACTGAATTAAATTGTGTAGATTAAGTAACACTTTTTCGAGGTCAAATTATTAAATACAGTAATGCAAAATTTGACTGCCTTTCTAGAAATGATATACTATAATTATTAAATTTTGTTTTCAGAAAAGCCACTTTCAGAGAACATATACTTGTTGAGAATGATTCAAGTGAGATTTGTATATTTAGTTTTAAATACTTAATATTGAATTTGTTCTCATAGTCAGCTTGTAATATATTTGAAGCAAAATAAGGCTTATTATTAGGTATTTACAGCTGTTATAGGTAACTTCTTTCTTAAAAAAAACATTTATTGTCAGATGAAGAAAATTTGCCTGTATTGATGACATTAAAATAAAAATGCTGCTAAAATTCTTTAAGATATGACAAAAATCTGTAAAATAAATGGACATCTTTCTAAGGGAATCCTGTGTAGTGAGAATGTTCACCATTCAAGGAAGTCAGACTGATGGGCACATGAAAAGAAGTGTATTTAGATCTTTCTTTCACAGCTGTTGTTTTCCAGGTTCTTAAAGATTATGTATCATCCAAGTTTCTGCTGTTTACCCTGTAATTCTTACTTGATATCTCACGTATCATTCTCGCTCCATCACTAGCTGCAGTTATTACCTCTGTAAGTACCAAATGCATACAGTCGGGCCAGAGTTTTTTGTTTGATCCTACTGTACACCCAGTCTCCTAATGGACTTCTCCACTTATATAATCCACTGAAAACTTACACACAACATAACTGAAATGAATCTCATCATTTTCCTCATTTGTTTTTCTTTCAGCTCAGTGAAGAGGGCCACCATCTGGTCAGTCACCCAAGCTAAATGCATCTGCTTTTACTTCAAATTCTTTCTCTCATCACCAGTATCAATGAGCCTTCAAAAAAAATTGTCTTCAAAAATATTTCCGCTTTATATCCTTCTCTTTGTTCCTACAATTAATTCTTGATCCAGGTTCTTATAACTTGGGAAATATCAGGGAAGCTTGGAATAGGTCTTTTTAACTCCTGCTTTTTCCTTACAGCTCAGTTTTCTTTTATAATATTTGGTCTGCAACAATAGTGTTTCTAAAATGAGTATGATGTTGTGGCTTTTTCTTATTACTACACAACAAACACATCAATACATTTTCTTTAACTTTGTTTAGAAAATATGGTCACTGTATGCTGACATATATAACTGTGCATGATATAACAAGAGTGGAAAATGCACTAAGTACCTGCTTTTCTTTGATTTTCCTAAAACTCAGGTTAGAGTAAGCTGATGTAAAATGGTTAACTTGAGGAACATGAGTGATTTTATTGAAGGTTGACATTTTATGTTTGTGGCTGGCTTTTTTTTTTCCTTTTCTAAACTGGATTTCTTCTTTGGAACTTGTTTTAAAATCGTTTTCTCCAGTACCTAGTAGAGAGCTTTTAATTCATTGACAACATAAATTAATAAGGCTCCCCATTCTCTATGAACTGTAAAACTGTGAAAATTAAAAATAAAAAAACCTTTTTAAAGGGTTGGTTTTAGCCTACAGTGCGTAGTCTAATTACACATTTATTTCAATGGAAGAAGATAAGTAGAAATTAAAATTGTGTTGTGGGGAAATAGTCTATTATTTTAAATACAGAAGGATTAAAGAGCTTAATTCCTTTAAATAATCTACTAGGTAGAGTAACTGTCAGAGCATTTAAAATTATGAATGTATTTAGGGAACCTTATTACCATTTTAATACAGGTTTGACAAAACCATGGGTAAAGCTAATTTTTATTCCCTTTAAAATTTAAAGGCACAAACATGGTTTATATATGGGGTACCTGGATGGTCAATATTGTTGTCAGGCTAATGCATGTGAAAATACTAAGGATAGTATTTTATTAGTACAGATCACAGGCACCTGCAGAAATTAAATAATAATGGAAAGTACTCTACAAGAAAAGAGAAAAATTTCAGATTCACACACTGCTGTTCTTCCTTGAGTTCTAGAAATAGTCTCAAAAATTAATCTAAATGCTAACATGAGACAAAGCCTTACTTGCTTTTTAAGTTTTGGAGATTTCAATAAGCCTGGAATTTATATCTATAAATGCATTTATAAAAAATATTGTGGATTTTCTCCTAAGTTTAGAGGGTTGTTTCAAAGTTATTTTAATCAAGGATTTCAGAGTAAAATCCATGCAGAACAAAAGTAGTATTTTAAAAAGTCATCAAACTTTATCAAATATCACACAATGAAATACCTTGAGGGATATTCTGTATTTTGGAAACATGTAATCATCTATTGATATTTTACATTAATTATGAAAATCATCATGAGTCAATGACTGATGGAATTCTTGCCTCAAGACTTCAGGATACAGAAATAGCAATATTTAGACCATATGTCTCACAAAGAAGTTTTCACAGATGTGTCTTTATGAAGAATCCAAGTGAAGTTAGAAGAATTAAAGATTTTTTTTTTCTTTCTGGTCTGTTTGTTTGTTTGGGGGTTCACCCTTGGCATGACTCAGGGATTATTCCTGGCTCTGTTTTCAGGCATCACACTGGGCAGAATTGGGGGACCATGTGTGATGTGAGTGATCAAACCCTGGTAGGGTGCACACAAGGCCAACACCCCATATGCTGTACTATCAATTGGCTCATATTAAAGGCTTTAATTCACTTGTATCACTTGTAGTCCCGTTGATCTTCAATTTGTTCGAGCAGGCGCCAGTAACATCTCCATTTGTCCCTGTCTCGAGCTAGTGCAGCCCAATGATATCTGCTCGCTCCAGGAACAGGAAGAGCCTCAAATCCTTCATTCAGAGATTTGACGAAGAAAGGCTTTTTTTTAATTAATTTTTTTTTAATTTTTTTTATTGAGTCACCATGTGGAAAGTTACAAAGTTTTCAGGTTTAAATCTCAGTTATACAATGCTCGAATACCCATCCCTTCACCAGTGCACATATTCCACCACCAAGAATCCCAGTATAGCTCCACCCCACACCCCCACACCCCTAACCCCCCCATGCCCCTAGCCCCCCCCACCCTTAGCCCCCCCTGCCTGTGTAACTAATAAATTTCACTTTACTTTCACTTTGATTGCATACAGTATTTCAACAAAACTCACTATTATTGTTTGGAGAGTCTCTCCCCTAAAGTCAAACCTGCTGAAAAGGAAGCATTAGATAATTTGTTTTCCATTGCTGAGGATGAAGAGGTATGAGGTCGAGTGACCACACTTAGTGACCTCTCGGTTTTGGGTTTCTGTATTTTAGTATTTTAGTAACTAAATCCAGAGAGATATCTGCCAGAAGTTGCATCGTTGCCACCTTGTACTTCTCAGTTACATTATATTCCACATATGAGTGCAATCTTTCTATGTCTGTCTCTTTCTTTCTGACTCATTTCACTCAACATGATACTTTCCATGTTGATCCATTTATATGCAAATTTCATGACTTCATGTTTTCTGACGGCTACATAGTATTCCATTGTGTAGATGTACCAGAGTTTTTTTAACCAGTCATCTGTTTTGGGGCACTCTGGTCTTTTCCAGATTCTGGCTATTGTAAACAGTGCTGCAATGAACATAGAAATACATATGCCATCTCTACTATACCATTTTGCCTCTCCGGGATATATTCCCAGGAGTGGTATTGCTGAGTCAAATGGAAGCTCAATTTCTAATTTTTTGAGAATCGTCCATATTGTTTTCCAAAAGGGCTGAACCAGTCGGCATTCCCACCAGCAGTGAAGAAGAGTCCCTTTCTCCCCGCATCCATGCCAACACCGGTTGCTTTTGTTTTTTGGGATGTGGGCCAGTCTCTGTGGTGTGAGATGATATCTCATGGTTGTTTTGATCTGCATTTCCCTGATGATTAGTGATGTGGAACATTTTCTCATGTGCCTCTGAGCCATTCGGATTTCTTCTTTAGGAAAGTTTCTGTTCATTTCATCACCCCATTTTTTGATCGGGTTGGCAGTTTTCTTCTTGTGGAGTTCAACCAGTGCATTGTATATCCTTGTTATCAACCCTTTATCGGATGGGTACTGCGTAAATATCCTTTCCCATTCTGTAGATTGCCTTTGTACTTTGGTCACTGTTTCTCTTGAGGTGAAGAAGCTTCTTAGTTTGAGATAGTCCCATTTATTTATCTCTGTTTTCACTTGCTTGGCCAGTGGCGTGTCAGCTTTGAAGATACCTTTGGCTTCAATGTCGTGGAGGGTTTTGCCGACCTTGTCTTCAATGTACCTTAGGGATTCTGGTCTGATGTTGAGGTCCTTAATCCATTTTGATCTGACTTTTGTACATGGTGATAGGTGGAGGTCTAAGCCCATGTTTTTGCATGTAGCTGTCCAGTTTTGCCAGCACAATTTGTTAAACATGCTTTCCTTGCTCCACTTCGCCTTTTTTGCTCCCTTATCAAAGATTAGATGGTCATATATTTGGGGGGATGTGTCAGAGTATTCAACCCTGTTCCATTGGTCTGCAGCTCTGCCTTTGTTCCAGTACCAAGCTGTTTTAATGATTACCGCTTTGTAGTAGAGTTGGAAGTTGGGGAGGTTGATTCCTCCCATTTTCTTTTTCCCAAGAATTGCTTTAGCTATTCGTGGGGGCTTATTGTTCCATATGAATTTCAGGAGCGCTTGCTCCATTTCTTTGAAGAATGACAAGGGTATCCCTATAGGGATCACATTGAATTTGTACAATGCTTTGGGGAGAATTGCCATTTTGACAATATTAATTCTTCCAATCCATGAGCAGGGGATATTTTTCCATTTCTTCATTTCTTCTTTTATTTCCTGAAGTAGCGTTTTGTAGTTTTCATTATACAAGTCCTTTACCTCCTTAGTTTAGCTGATTCCGAGGTATTTGATTTTTTGAGGCACAATTGTGAACGGGATAGCTTTTATCATGTCGCTTTCTTCTCTCTCACTATTTGCATATAAGAAAGCCATGGACTTTTGGGTATTGATTTTATAGCCTGAAACTTTACTATATGAGTCTATTGTTTCTAGGAGTTTCTTGGTAGAGGTTTTAGGGTTTTCTAAGTATAATATCATACCATCAGCGAATAGTGAGAGCTTGATTCGAAGAAAGGCTTTAATTAAACATTTTAAACTACTTTATGTTAGATAAGTGGAGTTATTGGAAAATACAAAAAGGCGTGAATTTTTAGATGTTTTGTTTCTATAGAATTACAATGTTGTCCTTTTCGGTAGTGGGGAGAGGGTTCCTATGTAGTGTTCCTTCCCCGGGGGGCTACTTGGGCCAACCTAGGAAGCTGAAGGGGAAGAGGACTTATTACCATTGA
This sequence comes from Sorex araneus, assembly GCF_027595985.1. Taxonomy (NCBI): domain Eukaryota; kingdom Metazoa; phylum Chordata; class Mammalia; order Eulipotyphla; family Soricidae; genus Sorex; species Sorex araneus. Next base: position 283,714,005 of record NC_073302.1, on the reverse strand, counting down.
CTGAGTAGGTAAAGTAGCTTGGATTGTTTAGCACTGGGGGATTGTCAGGGGCCACATAAGCTACGCTGGCCAAGGGTAGTTCCAGGGTAAGCTCAGGGATCCTCGGTAGCCATAGGCACTAGAGTTCAAGTTCAGGTCCCGGTCCTAGCTTTGCATGTATCCTTGACTTTTATGCTATTTCTCCCCTTCACATTCTTTTCGTTGTTGTTGTTGTTTGGTTGGTTGTTTTTGTGTACCACACCAGCGGTACTCAGAGGCTGCTCCTTGCCTTGTGCTTGGCAATCAAACTCAAGCCTACTGCCTGTAGAATTTACTCTAGGCCTTCGACCTTTTACTCCTTGACCTCCACACACATACAGCACCAGGTAAATTCTTAAGTACTAGAGATAACCAATCCACCCTCTGTCACTGCGGAAACGTATGCTATGAATATTAAAAAAGGGTTAGCAGACAGCTTATGCTTAAACACATACTGAAAATAGAACCAAATCCTGTGTTTCCCAGTTATTCACAGAAATGAAGAATCAAATATACAATTTCTCCCTTTCTATTCCTTGCCCTGCTGATTTTTGATAGCGGTAACTCTGTCCCTATTTTAACTCCAAGAGATTGTTGCTATTTAAACAGCATGTTCAAGAGTAGGAACTGAATGAATAGTGCATGAAAAAGCATCTACACTTCTTGTGATAATCATCTACTTATAAATTGGTGCTTAGTTATTATCACTTACTAAGACCGTTTTAACACTTATAATTTCTTTCTGATATTTCAAAACTAAAATTTTTATATTTCCAAACCTTTTATTTCTCCATATTGTTACCAATGCAAGTATTGTTGACTATCATTTTGAGTTCATTTTTCAAGTAACTTATTTTGAGATATTGTAAGAACAATATTATAACTTGTTCATAAATTCTCAAGGGTGGCATGAAGAGTTTTGGTGAAACGATATCACCCTGCCGAATCCCTCTCTTTATATTGATGATCACTTCCTTGTAGAATGGTGAGATCCTGGTGGTGAATCCGTAATACTCCTCATGGAGGATCCTGATATACTGAATTTGAATGCCTTGTTGTCTAGCTGTCTAGGGCTTCGATGACTCCTTCAGTTTCAACAGAATCAAAGGCCTTCTTTAAATCAATGGACATTAGACAGAGTGGCATCTTGAACTCTTGCAAAACCTCAATGAGTTTGGTCACCATGTGGATATGGTCGATTGTGCTGAATCCTTTCTGGAATCCAGCTTGCTTACATGGTTGTCCTTCATCTAGTGTTCTGCCAATCCTATCCAGGATGACTCAAGTGAACAATTTGTAGATGATGGACAACAGGTGGATCAGGCGATAGTTGCCAATGTCCTGGATGTCTCCCTTCTTGTACAACAGGACGGTCCTCCTGGCTTTCCACTGGCATGGAACCTTGCATTCAGACAGGTAGCGTGTGAAGAGCCCAGCCAGTGTATTGATGAGTACTGGCAGCAGATTCTTCAGGTGTTCAGATCTGACCATGTCTGGACTGGGTACTGTACGCTTCTTTACAGATGAAATAGCGGGTCGGATTTTGGAAGGGAGAATGCTGGGAATGACATATCCATCCTGCGGAATTTGGTATGTGGGCATACCAAATGGCTATCTAAGAGATCCGAGTAGAAGTCATGGATAACCTTCTCCATTGCCCTTCTGGAAGATGTGATAGATGCATCAGGACATCGGAGGGCAGTCATCTTATTCTTGTAGTTGGTGAAGGACAGGCGGGAGTTGCGAATATTTTTCCCAGCTTCTGCTGCATCGGCCAACACTGCTACTCTTCTCTCTTTGAGGTCTTCCTTTATTGCTTCTCTGCAAAGCTTTGCGAGCTTGGACATTAGCTTGTGATTGCCTGAGGTTTGTGCCAAACCATTTTGACAAATAAGCTTGAGAGTTTCCAAAGACAGGCGTCTTTTTGTGGCTTTGTCTCGGCATTACTCACATAATTATGTAGGTACTGAACCAGTCGTTAATATTCCTCATCGATGTTTTTGATGACGGCATCTTCCCATATTGCCCCAATAGTGCAAAAGATCTCCCAGTTGGTGGTTGTTCTGGGAATTCTCTTCTGAAACTTTGCATCCTTTTCCCCCTGCTCTGTGAAGTAGAATTTTGCACGATGGAGATAGTGGTCTGACCGCATTTTGGAAATTTGGGAGAACAGCGACATCGGTCAGGCAACACCGTTGATTGAATATGTTGTTCTCAATTTCATTGTGGAACTGTCCAATGGTAGACTCCCACGTGCGATGTTTAGATTCAGCCTTCTGGAACTGCGAGTTACCATGGATTGTCATGGTCAACATGATGAACTCAGACAGGCTCTCACCCTGTTCGTTACATTCTAGGTCATGAGTCCTGATGTGGAGTTCTTTGGGCGATCTCCTCGATCTTATCTTGGCATTAAAGTCACCAACAATGACTTTGTAGAAGGTATGGTCTTCTTTATAGAACTTCTCCAGCTCCATGTAGAACCTCTCAGTTTCTTCTTTGTTGTAGTTGGATGTTGGTGCGTAGATAACTAAGATAGAAACTGCAGGCAGTGAGCCACATCTATTCAAACGTAAGTGTCTGATTTGGGTTGTTAGGCATTCAAATGAATCAATGCTCATGGCCAACTTCTTGTTGATGAGGACCCTAACACCACTGATGCCTCTACTGTCGCATGTTCTGAGGCACAGTCCTTCTCCAGTGTCAAAAAAGCCCTGATGTGATGGATGCCCTCTCGTCTTGGTCTGTCCAATTGTGTTGTACCTGATGTTCTGCTCTTGCACCATCAGGTCTTCAGTGGATCCTTCTGACGCCAGAGTACATGCACTGAAACTACAGACAGTCATTTTAGTCCTTCTTTCTTTTGGCAGCCTAGTTTGGCCCTGAGATTTTAATCAGCCTCTCCTTGCTAGTCCTTCCCAGTGCTGCCATTTTGGGGACTCTTTTAGGGTCAGGTGAATGAGGCCCATTATTGTTACTGTTTTGAATTGGCATATTGTTATTGAATATGCCATGGGCAGCTTCCCAGGCTCTGCTGTGCAGGTGGGATACCCTTGGTAGCCTGCCGGTCTCTTTGAGAGGGATGGAGGCTTTTAGGGAGGCCTATAATCGCCCTTACAGGTGCTCTCAGTCTACCAAATGCAAGCTTTTGGTCTACTAGAACGTTGTAACAATCTGCATGCTGACAAACATGCATCTGCTTGCATTTCTGGGCAGCACCTGTTGGTTCACTCTTTGCCGGTTGGCATTGTTGCCACGCCTTGCCATGATGAGGCAGTGAACTATTGAGAACGTCATGCGACAACTGGAATGGGAAGGAATGGGAGTGAAGATAGACAGTCGGCAACTACACTACCTCTGCTTCGCTGATGATATCGTTCTGATAACACCAAACATAAGACAAGTGGCACAAATGCTGGCCAACTTTGACCGTGAGTGTGGAAAGGTCAGACTGCAGTTGAATCTCATGAAAAAAATTTTCATGAGAAATGAACTAGTTATTGATGTTCCATTTGTTCTCAATGGAACTGACATCTCTGAATGCAGCAGTTATGTGTATCTGGGTCAAGAACTCAACATGACAAACAACTTGCTGCTAGAGCAGCATGGAACACCTTCAAGAGCGTCGAAGAACTTAAGAGGATGAAGAAACTTCGGCTCTGGATACATCTTTTCAACTCCATCGTTCTTCCTGCACTAACATACATCTCAGAGACCTGGGCCCTACACAAACAGGATGAGAACGCTATTCCCGTTTCCCAAAGAGAAATCAAAAGAGCTATGCTTGGAGTATTACGCTTCACTCAAGTGAGAGAAGGAATCTGGAGTTCTGACCTTCGTCAACGAACAAGGATCAGGGAGCAGCTTCGTTTGCCAAGGCATCGAAAATCAGATGGGCCGGACATGTGATGCAATTTGGAGACAACCGCTGGACTAGTCATTACCGACTGGATTCCATGGGATGTCAAAAGAATGTGTGGCCACCCACCTACGAGATGGTCTGACTTCTTCATCAAGACCCTGACTGAATGGTTTGATGCTTTTCTTGTTCCTGGATTGAGCAGAAATCATTGGGCTACACTAGCACGTGACAGAGTCGAATGGTGACGTTACTGGTACCCTCTCGAACAAATCAATGAACAATGGGATGACAAGTGATACAAGTGATACAAGTTAATAAGTCATCTCAAAATAATCCATTCAATAAATTTAAAAACTGCTTGTGTACAGGGCCACAAGGGATGAGGGGGTGGAAATGGCCCCTCTCCCCTCCCCAACGAGGCCCCAAGTTGCTGCCCATGAATGGCTCCTGGCTCCTGAAAGACCATGATCCCAGAGGCACACAGACCAGTGGGTTCCTCTTAACCCAGTGGCTTTTGGCAGAAATCCCTCCAGACTTATGACAAAAATATCAGAAATCCAAAATGCTCTTCATATCAGCAATAGAAAACAAATTATCTAATTATACCTTTTTGGCAGGTCTGAGTGTTGGGGAAAATTCCAAATAATAATGGTGGATATTTTGTCGAAATATTGAATGTGACCAAAGTTGAGAGAGAGTAAGGTGGAAATCAACTGCCACATAGGTGGGGGGAGGGGTGACATGGGGGGGTTTACTGGGCTTCTTGGTGGTGGAGGGTGTGCACTGGTGAGGGGATGGGTGTTTGATCATTGTGTGACTTGTATGACCGAGACTTAGACTAGAAAACTTTGTAACTGTTCTCATGGTGATTAAAAAAAAAAAACTGTGTGTGTAATTTATACATACAGTAGAAAAATGGGTTGAGCTGTGGAATAAAATATTCTGTAGGATTTTATAGTGTATTTAGGATTTCTAATACTAATACCATACTTACTATTTTAAAGATAAAAGAAATGATTGCAACTAATAGAAAGATGTTTGGTGAAAGAAGCTTTGTTTTAATATGGCCAATTCTGCATTATAATTTCACCCTGTGCCCTAATTTTGTAGGAATTTCTGAGACTGACCAGATAGCTCCCCTGAGATTCATTTTGTTCATTTACAAAATGGGATTATAAAAACCTTCCTTATAAGTAATTATTTTGACTGGTTGAGCAATAGAGTGGCAATTGAATAGACTACTTAGGTCACAGTTGCAAAAACTGCAAATTTTTACTATTGTTATAATCATCATAAAGTATTTAATTTTTTTTTAGAATTAGTTTCTCTTCATGATTCTTTCTCACTGGTAGAAGACATAACAATTACCATGGTTTAATTTTCTCAATTATTCAAAAATTTTAGATCAAACTCTAAACATTTTTTGTGATGACTTTACTATCATTCATGTTCACGCAGTAACAGCAACAAAAATCAAAAGATGCCATAGGGATTAAAATTTCTTCTCTATTTTGCCTTAACTGATTTCACTGTGTCCCAGAAATAACGCCTTGCATAATATATGCTGAACTTAATTAGGTAGCTCAAAATGTAGTTATCTGTATGAAGAAATTTCATTTTTGTAGACTTCAAAGTGTATTGTAATAATTATAACTTTAGCAAAATTCTATAAGATAATTTAAATTTGCTTTTGGTCTATTTGGTGTTGCTTTTGATGCTCCACCCAGCAGTGCCTAGGGATAGTTCCTGGCTCTGTGCTCAGGTCTCACTCTTGGTGAAAAGTTAGGGTTCCATATGAGGTGCTGGGTATCCAAATAGGATGTCCATGTACAAGGCAAGTGTCTAAGACACTGCACTATCCAAGGCCCTATGAGTTTTGGTTTATGTTTTAAAATCGTTTGTTGGGCTAGTCTAGCGATGCTTTCCACATTTGTGAGCAGATCCTCACAAACTCAATAGTCTACGTTCACCTTGGGAATGAGCAAATAGAAGCTAAGTCGATGGCAACTATGAGAAAATCAGACTTAAAAATATTAGAGGTATATCACATTCTGCTTTGTAAGCCATTAATGACTGGCCAATTTATATATTATTTTATTTCTTCTCAAGGTAACAATTTGCAGGCATGCCAATGCTCATGTTTTAGGGGTAAAATGTTACAATACCTTCCTATCATGCCAATCAAGGGTTTTAAACATCAAAAATAGGTGTACTAAAAAGTCTCAATATGTAATACAGTGAGAAAATTATCTTAGATTTCAAAATTGAATTTTTGATAATTTGCTAGATGTAGAATTTTACCATGAGTCTGAACTTAAGAATTATGAGTCTGAACTTAAGAATTATGAGAAAAATGTCTTAGTATGAAAAATAAAACTATGATTGAGCAGTAGAGTCCAATCATTAGAAGAAGAAATAAACCAGGGACATTGTGGAATCCTGTTTTGGAGATAAACAAGAGAAACATGAATTTTGGGTTATTATTTGCAGATAATTTTCTTTACATGCTTGTGCTTTAAGTTTTCTCTGTGAAATTGATGATGCTGGTTTCAGATATAAAAGATGGGTGGAAAAGGATACACACTTTGAATTTTACTCACTGATGTTGCAAGTTGTTTGATGCTATTAGGAACTCTTTTAGAAAGATTTATGATAATAAGTATCATCACAAAGCACATCATCCCAGAGAACAGAAAGTGATGCTGCATTCATTTCGTATGATTAATGATTCATGTGTAATGAGGAAAAATGCTCAGGACTAATCTACAATTGCAAATGAAAATGAACTTTATAAAGAGATTTTTCTTGTTAATGTCAACAAAAGAAAGAAATCCTACATATGCACAGTATTTGCAAGTATTTGCATCAGCTAACAATAAGACCATATCAAATAATAAAAAAATCTGCTAGTTTGTATCATAATTAAAAATTCAATTTCTATAGTATCACAGAACTCTAAGCATGTTTGATAAAATTTGGTTGGTATGTTTATTTTGCTTCCCCAGATATGATAGTAATGAATGGCTGTTTTCAACCTAATTTACATAGTAAGTGAATATAATTAAAATTAGCTTTTATTAAAGACTCACAAGAGATATTTAATCTGTAGAAAATTTGCAGAAAGCAAGTCACAGATTACTTTCAATGCTAGAATGCTTCTGTAAAACTTTCAATGTACAAGAAAACAAATGTGGCATATTATATAGTTATTTCCTTGTTACTGGGCTTTGGCAAATAATCAAATATATCAGAGAACTATAATCTAAGCTTCATTATGGACCTAAAACCCCGCTAACATAAAATGAAAAATATTTGTCTGTGTTTATGGTCTGTATATTTCTTTTCCAGTTTGGCCTGTGTAAATGAAATTTCTAATGCTAATTGAGCATCATATGGTACCTCACCATTGTTTACCTGCCCAAACTAAAAAATAGATTCATATTAGTAAACTAAACTAAAATAGTAAAATAAAGTTGATTCACTTAAAAATTGTTTAACTTACAAATAATATTATATACCTAACTGTTACATAAAACAAAATAATACTCCTCATTTCATTGGAATATTGGTGAGATAAACTCACTGGAAAGAAAGAAACTATAAATTTTGTAAATAAAATTACTTTATTTTTCTGACTTCTTCCTAATATATGGATCAACTCTGGTTACTTTTGTTTCTGAGTACAACCGATTCCCTATCAATATACTATTGAACTTGAGTGAGCTAAAATAGGGGCATTGATTGGCAGTTTTCTGGTTAAGTCTTAAAAATTACCTTTCTTTGGGCCTCATGATAAAATCTATATCCTTTAATTACCTAATGTGTCATTTTGAACATAAGTTTTCCACTATCACTCTCTTGCCCTCTCATCCTTTCATAGCTCTGTTCTCAAATGCTTCACCTCTCATCCCTTGAAACTCCCTTTCCTCTTGCTTCATATTGACTTCTAGTATACATATGACTCTGTATAGATTAAATGCTTTGGGGTACTCAATAAAGTTTCATTGATTGTCTGACTCCAAACTCTTTTCCTGTTACTTTCTGATCCTTGATCTCTCTTGATCTACTCTCTGAAACTGACCTATTACATTTATTCAATTTCTACTTCCCTGAAAGCTAAAATAACTAGATTCATGAGGCTAGCCAACTTGACCATGACCATATTAGAACAAAAACAAATAAAACTGCACTGCATTTAGCTTTTATGTGCTTTATATTATTAAATAGGAAAGGAAGACTTTTTGTTTATCATGTGTAGTAATGACTTGAATTTTTCTGACATAAAATCACAGATTTTATATACACTAATACTTAAGATAGTAACTAAATCCACACTAGCAAAATAAAAAATTATATATATAAAACACACACATATATATGTATATATATGTATAATTATCAGTTGTGAAAGCTTCGGTTGTTTTAACTTGGAGAACACTGAAATATGTCACTCACTAGAGATATTCCAGAAAAAAATATGATCCAGAGTAAAAGAAACTTTAGCTCTGAAGTAGATACATAGGTTTTCTTAAAAGAAGGAAATGACTAACCCATAATTTCAGTTTTCTCAATTCAATTTCAGGATAATTCACCCCAATACAAGATAGGAATGAATGCTATGATGGGACAAGAAGCTCTCAGCCTTCATCAGAAAAGGCTCCTGTGAAACATGGAATCAAGTCAGAAATGATTTCTGACAAATAGAGTGCAGTAGATACATAAGCCATTTCTCTTTAATTCATTTTTGCAATAAACCAAACTATATATTTTTATAGCTTCCAAAACATTTGCTGTATTCTTAGTCTCAAAAATGATTGTTGGTTAGGTCTTTCATATGATTGAAGTATCTATTTTAGCTCCAAATGGAGAAATACACACTATATATAGGGTCAAAACCATAAGTAATCAAGTATTTACAGCATTCTACATTTGGAAGTTATCAAAGTCATCATTGTTGTATTTGGTGGTGAGGACAGAGGACAAATTGAGAAAATGGCACATTGAATTTTAATGACTGTTGGCTATAGAACACATTCTCATTTTTCAATTATCTTGATTCATCAATTATTCTATTCCTTCTGCTTCTTTCCTTCTGCTTTTTTCCTTGTGCTTCCTCTCCCTTCTGTCTGATGTTGAGACAGAGCACACAAACCATATCACAAATCAGCATGTGAACTTTTGTGGTCTTAAATATATTCAGAGTTGTAATACTATCACTGCAATTAAATTCAGAATATTCTATTGCCCAAAAAGACATTCATAAATATTAAGCCATGAAACCAGATTTCCTTACTATTATCCTGATCTTAAGCAACTACCAAATTCCTTTTTTTCTATAGACTTAGGTGTTTGGGGTATTCCATAGAAATGTCAATGATACATGGTCTTTTACTTAGTGAAACATATTTCAGGACGAATTCTTGTTGTAGTTTCCATCAGTGCATCTTTCCATTGTATATCAGATAAAGATCCACTATGTGGATATGTTACAGAGAAAATAATGGAAGAGAAGGTAGATGTGCAGGAAATAAGGAGGTAGAAGGAGAGATAAGGTGGAAACAACCAGTGGTCATTTTCTTGCATGGAGTACAGTTTCCTTATGTGGTTCTCACCACATCAACACATTGATAGAAATCAAAACTCCTTGCCTAATCAGTAACTGAATGTGCCTTCAAGATGAAAGAATATGCCTTCTCTATTTTTTAGAGCTAACTGTTGATAAATGAGACCCTAAATATTTTCAAATATGAATCATATTTGCACATCTTGTTAATATTTTTTATCACAATATATTTGAGCTAGATTTATTTTCTTTATGCTTTTGATGACTTTAATGAAAAGACTCATGTATCCCTGCTCTTAGCTCTACCTTCGCATACCCCACTCTCAAGTCTCATTTTGCATTTTAGATCATTTCCTCATCCACATTCTTCCTATTGATCTCTTTCAATTTCTTAGACAGGCATTGGAGATTCTGCTGAAATCTTTATCTGTCTTGCATATTTGATCCTTTTGTCTAGGTGCTTCTTGCATATTTGATCCTTTTGACTAGGTTCTTTTTTTGGATTAACAACATTACAACAACTTTAGATTCTATTTTGCCACTGGGTACCTGTCAAGAGTTCTTTCCCTCTCCCCTAAAGTTATATCTTTAGTTTTTTTTATAAATGTCAATTATTTTTCTTTCATAAAAATCCACACATGTTATACTATCTTCTTTCTCTCCTAGAGTGTGATGGTCTTACAACATTTATTCCCAAGTGTTTTTATCTTATTGAGTTTATTTCTTTGTTTCTTTTCATGATCTATTTACTTTAGTTCAGCTGGAAACATTTTCATTCATTTATCTTAAATATTTCATATTCTTCTTAGTTATGCACTCATTTGTTTGCTATATCAATAGGTCTATTTAGTACTTACAAGTTCTCATTAAATGAATTCAGTGATGAGGAGAGAGAAACAAAATATGACATCAGAATCTTCTAGAAGATTCTCTGTCCACTGATAGCTTGTTGTATGACCCTGCCTTTTAAGGTTCCATGCCAATGCTGTTTCCTTTCCCTTGTGGATCAACTGAGTGATGGGAATTAATTTAGTAGAATGGAAGGAGAGTAGAGATTCTCCTTCGCAGCTTCCCTTAAGGTAGTTGCTCAACCAATTCTCCTTAAAGGAGACTCCAGTTATGATACTGAAGCACCTTTTCAAAGCCCCACACCTCCAAAGGTCGTCCTCTTAGCACTCTGTCTGCTGGATAATATGACATTTTTGTGTCATATTTGCCTACCATTTCAATATGCTTTCTTTAAAAATGGGTCAACATTTTTCATTCCCTTTTGACATTGTTTTTGCTGACCAAAATTACTATGAATTTATATATTATAAAGCATGTTTTTACTCTTTCAGGGGAGTTTGGGAGAAAAGTAAAATGTGTAGGCACTCAATTTGCTGTTGTGATGCAATTTTTTAACCCAGATTTCGATTTATTTTATTTATTTATTTATTTATTTATTTATTTATTTATGCTTTGTTGGGTCACACCCAGTGATACTCAAGGGTTACTTCTGACTCTGCACTCAAGAATTACTCTTGATAGGGCTTGGGGGACCATATAAGATGCCAGGGATCAAACCCAGGTTGACCTCATGCAAGGCAAATGCCCTACCTGCTGTAGTATTGCTCCAGTTCCTGACATTTTGTTTTAAATGTGATCTTTTGTTTTTTTTGTATTAGTCTTGTGTTTTGTTTTCATTTTCTTTCACTGTATTTCGGATTTTTGTATGTTGTAATGTTGATGTTTTGCTATTAACAATTTTCTGATTTTCTCTTTTTCATGTTGTATTTCTGATTTAGAACTGGATCTATTGCACAGCAGGTAGGGCATTTGCTTTGCACGATGCCAACCTGGGTTTGATTCCTCCATCCCTCTTGGAGAGCCCAGCAAGCTACCAAGAGTATCCCACCCGCATGGCAAAGCCTGGCAAGCTACCCATGGCGTATTCGATATGCCAAAAATAGTGAAAACAAGTCTCACAATGGTAACATTACTAGTGTCTGCTAGAGCAAATCCATGAACAACTGGATGATAGTGCTACAGTGTTACAGATTTAATATTCATAATTAATAATTTAGAGGAAAGAAGCTGAAGTTAACTTTTTCTGTTGTTTCCTTTTTTTAACTACACTACCTTTTCTGAAAGAACCAATAGTTTGTATTCATTTTATTCACTTTATAACACATTGCAAGTTTCCACTTGTAACAAATTTGAATTAATCTTTGACTCTTAATTCACACCAGTGCTGTGACTTCTGAAAAGTTTATTTAATATCACTTTGAATCTACTCCAGTGCCAAAATCTGCTTTTGACCATATGTTGAATCTGTCATTTTATTCTAAGCTAACTACAGTAATGTATCTACATAAAACATTTCAAAGTTTTCACATATAGTTCTCAATTTGAGACCAAAGAAAGGAAGCAAAGATGATTAGATACTTTATTAACATATGGGAGAATGTGCTAGTATTTTCTCTAGAAAAAAATGTCTTTTTCAGACCTCTATTTCTCCTGATATAAATCTAGTTTTAATTTATTTTTTAAATAATATGAATAATAATGTGATCACTCACCATCTATTGTGAGTGACAGTTTCTGAAATACTCTATCTTTCATGTTAATCATTGATTCTGTCAGGTAATCAGGTAACCCTATATCAGATAATTGAAAGTGTTATACAAAGGAAGGAGTCGATTTTAAAATTCTATGTGTAAAAGCTATTCAGTAGTAAACTTGATTGATTTTTTTTGAAATTTCAATTGGGTGAATCAGATAACTACTATGAAATTTTATGCAGAAATTTTTCTCTTGCATTTTAGTTGTAATTTCTGTTATAATTGTTAGAATTCCTAATTCAGGGAAAAGAAGATATTATTAAAAGTAGGGATCTTATGACATTATTGAGGTTTCTTTTGAAGATGAAATAGTGTATCAATATTACAATATATGAACAAACATGAGTGTGCTTTTCATTTAAACTTTTTTGTTCATTTGTTTTGGGGCCACACCTGATGATGCTCAGGGATTACTTCTGGCTTTGCACTTAGGAATTACTCCTAGCAGTGCTCAGGGAACCATATGGGATTCCAGTGATCAAACACGGGTCAGTTGTGTGCAGTCAAACACTCGACCCACTGTGTTATTGCTTCAGACTCTCATTTAAGCTTTATTTATTTCACTTGATATTTTTAATGCATACATTAAAGTCCTTTGAAAAGAGAAGTCTTACTAATGTTAACTGCAAGTTTAGAACAATGGACCTTTCAATATTCTCTTATGTTCTAATATTTACAAAGTCTGTTTTTGCTCATTACTTCATCCAGAATTTTGCTTTGTTTTAGCGACACACTTGACTATGCTCAGGGCTTAGTCATATCTCTGTGCTCAGGGGTTATTCTTATTGGTACTCAGGGAACCTTAATTGGTGTCACAGATGTTACTCGGATAGGCCACAAGCCATTCAAGTATGTTTCCCATTATACTATCTCTTTGGACCCTTCAGATTTTTTTCTGTTTTTACTACATCTTAATGTGAAAATTATGTCAGAACCTCTCTGAAGTGGCATTCATTCTCGCAATCTTTCCTTAGTCACTTACTATAAATTAGATAGAGAAGTGAGAAATATAAAGAGGAAGAAGGAAAAAGAAATGGAGGGACAGATAGATGGAGAGGAAAAAAAAGAGAGAAAGTAAAGAATAAAGGGAGAATATGACTGCACCCTGAATGTAAGATAGCAGAACCTATTTTATAGCATATAGACTTGTTTATGTAGCTCTAAAAATAAAATAACTATACCTACCCAGATTCTGTCAATATAAATTTAAACAAACTAATGACTTTACTATTTAAGTGACTTATGGCCCTTATTATCTTTGCTCCTCAAAAAAAAACCCATAACAAAAAACAAAACTAAAAAATCTTTCTCACCACATGAGTCTAAGACAATACTCTATTAATATTCCCTTCTTGGTAGCCCCTTAGAAGTGTTGATTTTGTATTTTTCACTAGTGATTATATTTCTTTTCTTCAGGAATATTATGCAGTTGAATGCTTTTTTGTTTAAGCTGTTGTCTATTAATAACATGTTTCTCAGAATAATGTTCCAAATCTTTTTTCCCTATTTGAGTCACACCCAGGGATGCACAGGGTTTACTCCTGGCTTTGAACTCAGGAATTATTCCTGGCAGTGCTCTGGATGCTGGGAATCGAAGCCGGGTTGGCCGAGTGCAAGGCAAATGCCCTGTCCTACCTACTCTTGCTCCAGCCCCATTCCAAATCTTTTTGAAAGTTCCATGTCTTGGTCCCTAAAGCTATTCTAGTGGATAATTCACTTGTCTTGCATGTACTGCACCCAGACTGGTGTCCCAGCACCTACAGATGGTCTCCTGAGCACTGCCAGAAGTCATCCTTGAGCACAGAGCCAAAACTGCCAGGTGTTATTTTATTTTATTTTTCATTTTGCTCAAAACCAATTATTAAGAGAAAATAAAATGTTCAAAAAGCGAAGAGACAAGGTTCTTAACGCAATATTTGAAAATCTGTTTTCATCCAACATATGTCTTCTTAAAGGTTTCCATAGAGTTTTGCATACAATTCTTAGGCCACGTCTGGTGTCATTAATACATACTCCTGGTTTGTGTTTAGGGATCTCTCTTGGTGAGGCTCAAGAGATCGTAGGTACTGGTGTACTGCTGAAATCAAACCTGGGCTCACCTCCATGTAAGGCAAGTACCTTACCTCTACACTATCTCTCTGGTCCTTTTGTATGGTTTTAATTAGGGTTTACCCCCAAAACCTGGTCATGTCCAGAGTCTCTATGGTTCCTAGGATTGACCTCAGGGTCTAAAACATGCTTGACAAATGCTTTCAAACGTGTTATCTCCCTGCTCCCTTTTCATAAGATTATTTTTCTTTTATTTTTATTTCTCTTGCAGTTTTCTTTTATGCATTATTTTTTTCAGATGAAATATTTACCTAGAATAATATGATATATGTTGAAAAAAAACACTTTATTATAAATCTGTGACTGGTTGGTAAAAGTTCCCTTTGAATAAGGAAGCTAAAGCTTTTTATGATCTATTTGTGCTTTCTTTTGTAGGTGAGTTTCTTTTGGTAGCAGGGAGTCCAAGACAAAGAAAGAGGAGGCATTATTTTATCTTTCTTTATTCAATAAACTGTTGTTTTGCCCAGTGGAGATTTTTTAAGGTGCTTAAGAAATTGCCTTGTCAGTTAATCATTAGAGAGAAGCAGATGCTAAAGATAATATATTAACTTCAAGGCACAGACTTTGTAAAGTTTTCCATGAAATGTTCTTAGAAATTGGGGGAAAATGATCACTGGGAATTAGTTAAGTAAAGTAAGAAGGTACATGGCAAGATTCGGAATAGAGAAAGCACCTAAACTCTTTTGGGCACATGCAGACAAATTAACCAGTCTCCAATAGACAGCCTCATAGAGGCCTAAATTAGCTAAAAGCAACAAAACATTTAATCAGTTACAAGCACAGATCTTAGAATTCGGATTGTCTGGAAAAGGCAAAGTTTAAATGAAAATGTTATTCTTTATTCTTCCAAATTATTGATCCTAAAGCATGTTATATTTTTTAGTTTTTGTTTTCAGTTAAACCTGGCAGTGTTCAAGACTTATTCCTGGCTCTGCACTCATGGATCATTCTAGCAATGCTCAGGGGACCTTACTTCATACTGGGGATTTGAACCTGGATTGCCTTCCTACAAGGGAATTGCCTTATCCACGACACTATCTCTCTGATCCTGAAGACATCACTCTTTGTTTTTTTTTGCTTTTTGGGTCACACCCAGCAATGCTCAGGGGTCACTCCTGGCTCTGCACTCAGGAATTACCCCTAGCCATGCTCAAGGGACCATATGGGATGCTGGGAATCGAACTTGGGTTGGCCGTGTGCAAGGCAAATGCTTTACCCGCTGTGCTATCACTCCAGCCCCAAGACATCACTCTTTTAAGAAGAAAATATCTTGTAATACAGACTATGAAAATTAATGCACTCCTCTGTGTCAGTCATTCTGGTAAAAGAAACATTGTGGAGAGTTTGGTTCAATCTGTTTAGTATGTGTTAATATACTATATGTATATTCAATGAGAGAAGGCAAAAATATACTATTTGTTCTCTGTCCTAAATCAATCAATCTGACCTGAATCTGAAAAATTAGTCTTTCTTACTTAATCATGCCAGATTTATGAAAAGGGGGGAACTTGGTGTAATAAAAATGGGGATTTATCTGTGAACCCAATTTGACAGTTCTCAGAATAAAGGGATTCATTAAATATTTGTCATAGATATAATAATTCTTCTTGAAGTGCATATCACTTTATTTCTAGTCTGTGCTTTTATCACTTACAATTTTTGTGCAGATGAGTTATAGGTGATTTAATATTTAGTTTTGTTAATGGATGAATTGTTGCTGCAATAATATTTCTTCAGCTCATAGATTTCTTAGGACTGCCTAGAGATTTGGGTAAATTTAACATTTCCTAAAGACCAGAATAAGAGTCTGAGCATTTCTGGTTCAATTCATTCCCAAATCTTGATATTCCTTTTTAAATGGAAGAATGTGAGAGGTGCAACATTGATATTTAATTCCCTGCCTCTTTATTTCATATTTTATTAAGCATAGCCACTTTTAACCAGTAATCTTCCTTAGAACTTGTCACAATCTGCTGTTCTATGTGAAGCTCTTTAAAGGATTCTTAAAGTTTGCATTATGTTTCCTAAAGTCTCACACTTTTTCCTGTTTAAGTTTCATGACTTGTATAAGTCAACTTAGTTTATAAATTGATAACAATGAATTTATACAGCCAAATTTCTCTTGAATTAATGAGCCCCCATGAAATACTAGAAATTTTAGACTATCTCATTGGTTTTGAACAAATATTTTCTATTTCCTCAGCACTTTATAATTCAAATATCATCTTACCAGGTCACAACTTAGATTGCTCCTTATTTCCTCATGCATACGCACACACGTGCACACGCGCACACACACACACACACACACACACACACACTTGTTCATAATCGCACCTCACTATCACTATCACTATCACTATCATCCCGTTGCTCATCAGTTTACTCGAGGGGACACCAGTAACGTCTCCATTGTGAGATTTGTTACTGTTTTTGGCATATCGAATACACCACGGGTAGCTTGCCAGGCTCTGCCTTGTGGGCGGGATACTCTCATTAGCATGCTGGGCTCTCCAAGAGGGATAAAGGAATCGAACCTGGGTTGGCTGTGTGCAAGGCAAATGCCCTACCTGCTGTGCTATTGCTCCAGTCCAATCTCACCTATGAATGGAAATTTAATAAATATTTGATAAATATATTTGAATACATAAACAAGCAATAAAGTGTTTCCAAACACTCTATGTATAATTGATGCATGTGTTATGCTAACAACATAGTACAATGTTTTATTCCACTTCACCTCTGGCAGATTCACTCTGAAAGGTATTTCAAACTGAAAGTGATTACAGTTTAAATCTTAGCAGGACAATTTAAAAAAATGGCTTTGGTGACACCCTTTAGGATGCTATTTTAAATATCACTTGTTTAGACTCCATAGGAACAATTGAAATGCCAATAGATACTTCAGATGAATCCATTCACTGTTTTTATTCATTTGATTTTAAAAAAAATGCAAAATGATTCATTTTATATGAGAATTCTCTTAATAACATAAGGATGAGTTTAGGATGAAGCGAATGAGATGCTGATGATTTTGTTAGATCTGATTCAGGAGTCCATGAATCACGTTCCAAAATCATTTCTATAAGTCATAGGGAGGCAGTATATAGTTTCACTCATTTAGGATATGTAGATTTAAAATGAGTGCTTAAAGTAAAGCAAAATAAAAGTCTACAAGAACAATTAGCAATTATAGAAGGGGATCATGGGAAGTAGGGAACTGAGTAGGCAGGGATAATTGATAGTACTGAATTCTTAGTGAACTTAATGTAGTACAAGACGCAAGCTGACTTTCAGTGTTGATCACCTCAAACATATAATGTTACAATATAATGCAACTTTAATTAAAATATGAATTAAAATATCTTTTAAAATACAGATTTCTAAGCTTCACCTCAAGCAACAAGAGATCAGCGTTTTCTTTCAGAGAGTATGAAGCACTCACTGCAGTTGAAAAAGCGACAAGGGCACTGAACAATCACAGCAACTAAGAACAACAGTAATTTAATGCAATGTTAAAAGCAAAAATGCTGAGAATTATTTTTAGAAAATAAGAAAAAAGCCTGAAAATTGTAAATAATGAAGGAATCAGTATTAGATCATTTAGGTGGTTATCTGAATTTCCTTTTGCTTCAGGCTATGCAGATCAGCAGATTACTGTGTCTGAAGGACCGTTGTTGTAATTGAAACTGTGAAATAGGCCAAGTCATCGGGCAAAGTTTTCCTCCTGGACTCTGTTAGGTTGTCACTGTGTCTGTTTCACTGAAAAGCTCCTGCAGTGCCATTTCCTTACTTACTGCTAGTTCTAGAACATGTGTTTCCAGCCAGCACCCGGCTCATCCAAAAGAGAGGAGGAGAGGAGGGGTTTACTTGGAAGATATTTAGAATAAATTCTGACAAAATATATGAAATATGTTTGCTCATTTGAATCTCAGGAACTGAAAAGAGTTAAGAGATTGGATATTAGAGTTAGGGATATTCAGATAGACCCAGACACACACAGCCATGGGCAGTCATGTTTACATGCATCCAAGCAGAGGGAGAAGCAAAAATAAAGCCTCTTGCTATAAACCACACAGGATTCAAATTCAACTAGTAATTTCTCAACCAACTTTTCACCTCATGGGCATGCCTCTGGACCAATTGAAGCTCATAGATTTTTGGCCTAGAGTGGGTCACCAATTGGAACACGAGATGCGTTTCCAACCTTGATTCACATAGCTAACCAGAGTGAGCACTGCCCTACTTGACTATTTGGATATGTGTCCTCTCCAGCCCACACAGTTAAAGGTTCTTGAATGTGCCTTCGTGCTGCAATCCTAATAGACACCAGATAAGTGTTATGTGCTGTTCCCGTCTAGTCTCATTCATTCTGGTATGTTACTTCTGATCACCTTGAAAGAGCTCCTATGTTTCCCGTTGGGCCTATGAGCTTATGTTCTCTCTCAAAGAACTAGAAATGCTAGGCATGATTCCCATCTACACTCATCATGAATGAAGGCTACTATAATAGAATGATTAATATTTGAAAAGTTTTAGTTCCCCTA
Organism: Sorex araneus; assembly: GCF_027595985.1. NCBI lineage: Eukaryota > Metazoa > Chordata > Mammalia > Eulipotyphla > Soricidae > Sorex > Sorex araneus. The sequence continues at coordinate 283,695,303 of NC_073302.1, read as the reverse complement.
CAAACAGGAGTTAGCTGAAACTGCCATCAGGCTGGCTCTGTCTACATTTACAAAACCATCTATCCTCAGAAAAGCGAATGAGCAGTTCATGGAGGGTTTACTTAGGCATGTGTAAAATAATAGTATATTATTTAAATGTGTCCGTTAATTAAGTTGGTGGCAGCCAAAGAGTTTGAATGCTTTTCATAATAAATACTTTTAGCGAGAGAAAAATAAACGTGTGCTATTTCTCATGTTTTGTTTTTAAATTTTAAAATCTACAAATATTTTCCATTGCTTATCATCTCTCTCACAAGTGGATTGTATAAAATGAGAACCAAAAGGCAAATTGTCATAGCTTAAGTATTCATTTATGTCTAAAGTAAAATGTAGTGCAGAAATCTGTAGAAATCACCTTGTAGACTCTTCCGTTAGTGAAATGGTAGACCCACGGAGACCTGTGAATAGCTTCTATCCCCATTCTGGTAAGTGCTTATAGAAGGTAAGCAAAAATGAAAAGCTAGCAACATTTTCACCATTTCAACAAATGGATGCGGTAATAGCTGTATTTCACTCACCTTTATGTAAGTCAAAAGAATGCATGGATTCTGTCCAGCGGAAGATGGTGAAAAATCAATCAGAGACAGGCAGTCAAGTACAGGACCCCTTGGCAGTAAATTTCAGAGAGAGACAAAAGGCCATAAACAACCAAGAAATCTGCGAAGAGGCAAAAAAAAAAAATCTGAAAAACACTTCTGCCGCCAGCTCATGACCTTGACCGGAAGGAATCACCCGAGGCCACAAATGTGCCAGGCTTAGACTGAGGGGAACAAAGAAATCCTGAGACTAAAATTTCTCCTCCTTGACAAGCCACTAGCAGTGAACTTGAGTCGTAGTTGAGGAAAACACTTGATAAACTATAAACCAGCGTCCCAAAGCATCTTGGGCTACGCCACGCCAGAGGTGCCAGTGTCCCTATTTGGGTGCATAATCTCGCCTCTCCTCTCCTCTTCTCTCCAGAGACTGTACCTTCCCTCAGGATATCACTTTATTTGTGGGGGTTGCCTTACTCTCTTCCCTTACTCCCTCACCTTTCTCTCTTCTCTCTCTCTCTCTCTCTCTCTCTCTCTCTCTCTCTCTCTCTCCTCTCTCTCTCTCTCCTCTCTCTCTCACTCTCGCTCTCTCTCCCTCTCCCCTCCCCCCACTCTCATTATCAACTCCCTTTTTTTTATATTTACCAAATAAAACTTTTACTTTAGATCCACCTTTTCCGGAAACTCTTGTTTGCAATATGCAGACAAGAGTCAGCCTGGGTTAGGGTGGACTGATTTATTATATCAACCAGGGAATGATTTATTAAACAACGTCTTACCCCCTCATCCACCATCTCTCCAACATTCATTTAGCATGGGAAAACTAATATATCACATTTTTTGGTAGCCATTCATATCTGCTATATTTCCAAATGATGGCAAGTTACCCGTGGCATATTCGTTGTGCCAAAAATAGTAACAACAAGTCTCACAATGGGGACGTTACTGGTGCCCACTAGAGCAAATTGATGAACAACGGGACAACAGTGCTACAGTGCTACAGTGCAGTTACCACCCCTGGGTAATCTGTACCCTGCAATTTTGAAAAGTCCTCCCCAAAAGAAGCGTTTCATTCTCTCTCTCTCTCTCTCTCTCTCTCTATATATATATATATATACATATATATATACACATATATATATGTGTGTGTGTATCTGGTATAGCCATAATAACTGTATTTCATATCTGTAATCAGCCCTGAATTAACAATTATGTAAAGCCATGTCTTATGACAGCTTTATTCTCTTTATAAAAAAATATACCTAAACAAATACAATTAAATTTTCTAATTGAAATGCATTTGGTTATCTGGCTTTCCCAAAGTTACTGCTAATATTTTTACATATGCACTGGGAGGGTGAGGCAATAAAAGAAAGTGAAAGGAGATGAGGCCAAACATAAAAGACATTACTCTGTGGTGGGGGAGCGACCTCAGAATTCAGAAACACAATGACCCAAGTTTACAGGGCCCCAAGTTTGATCTCGACCACCACATGGCCCCCCCACCCCAACACTGCCAGGGATCTTTTTGGCAGCCACCAGTACCACGAGGTCAAACAGAACCATTAGGAGAAGAATATACCACAGGTATTACCACCTCTGGACTGGAGCGATAGCACAGCGGGTAGGGCATTTGCCTTGCATGAGAGCCTACCAGAGTTCGATTCCTCCGCCCCTCTTGGAGAGCATGGCAAGCTACAGAGAGTAGCCCACCTGCATGGCAGAGCTTGGCAAGCTACCGGTGGCATATACGATGTGCCAAAAATAGTAACAAGTCTCACAATGGAGAGGTTACTGGTGCCCGATCGAGCAAATTGATGAACATCATTCTCAATGTCAAGCAGAAACAATAAGGAAATGGATAAAACCAATTGTAATTTAGTTTTTGAACTTTAGGTACAAAGAGTGAAGAACTCCTCACTAATTAGGCATTTCACTGCATATCATTGAACTGCAGTTTATCATAGTAAATAACCGTCAGAATTATAGTTTGTCATAAGAACAACAAAGTGTAATTAAAGATTCAAAGGAAGAAAGTAAGCACGCACAAATGCACATTTATATTTTCAATCTGTTAAAATTGTATACATGTCTGTACATGTATTAATGGGTGCTTGAAAATGTAATACAATTTTGGAAAATTAACTTATAATACTAGAATATAGCATTATAGTATCATAACTCAATGTTTCTTTATTTAAAGTGGGCATCTTAAGAAAATATCTTAAATTGTATTTTCTTGAAATAATTAAAAAGTTCTGGATATGTAACAAGACAGGGTTATTATAAGCCAAAATGGCACATTTGACCTTAAATAAAAGCGATTTAATTTTTTTAGATATGCCTATTTAAAAAAATAATGTCAGTTCTGGCAGTTTTGGTGTGGTATTAATCAGATTGGGTAACATACCAGCCAAATATTTTAAAGATATATATGCCTTTAGGAGGTAACATGTACCTATAAAAGATAAACATCATGTTAAATATCTTGCACTAGAAAATAATTAGTAATTCTCAGTTAGAACCATTATAATCTCATTGAGTCAGTAGCATGATTTTCAAAAATAAGTTTTACAAATCTATATGTAGTATGGTTCTACAATTGTTTTTCTTAGTATGGGTGAGTTTAAATAATGAATTTATCCAAATCCATTTAGACTTTAACATGGAAATTGTGTTATCCTCCCAAAATTACTTAAAATTGAGGTTTTTGTAAAGATACATGCTAATATGGTTACAGAAAGAATATGGTTACTAGAGACCCAAATTAAAAGTCATCTCATGCTACCATGATAAAAAATGACTATTATTCTCAAAATATAACTTGTGCTATAGATTTCAGTGGTAGTAACATTAAAAATCACTTGAAATTCCCATTCTAAAAAATCAATCATATATGAATAGTCAAATTTTAAAAGCAAATTTGGAGGACTCATAGAAATACTAAAATTAATTTATAATTTCCTAATTAAAGACATTGGTATACCAAGTTCCAATGAAAAAACTGAGTTAAAAGAAACTAGAGGTTTCTATTTGACCAATAGCAAAATATTAATATCTCCTCTAGAAAAAATAAATGTAGTGCAAAGATTAAGATGCTTGCTTTGCATGCACCAGCCTTGTTATTTTTCCTAGTATCCTTATGGTCTGCAGAGCACTGCCAGAAGTGATCCCTTAGTTCAGAGCCAGGAAAAAGCCCTGGATACTGTTAGGTATTGCTCTGTCCTCTCCAAAGCAACAACAAAAGAAAATAGAAATTAAAAACCATACTCTTAGGCATGGTACTTTACATTTCCAGATTGTCTATTAAAATACAGCACTTCACAGATGAAAATTTGTAGGTGAACACATGAATTGGGGAGAGAGAGAAGTACTCTTTTTTAAATTTATTATTTTATTTAATGTATTTTTTTTATTAGTGAATCACCAGGAGGTACAGTTACAGACTTACAAATGTCTGTGCTTGCATTTCAGTCATATAAAGGTCAAGTAACCATCCCTCCACCAGTGCCCATTTTCCACCACCAATAGTCCCAGCATCCCTCCCACCATTCCCACCCCATTCCCCCTACCCCGACCTCATTTCTGTGGCAGAGCATTCCCTTTCGCTCTCTCTCCTTTTTGGGTGTTGTGGTTTGCAATTGAGGTATTAAGTGGCCATCATGTTCGGTCTATAGTCTGCTTTCAGAGTGTGTCTCTCATCCTGAGCGGATCCTCCTAGCACCATTTACTTGATCCCTTCTCTAACTGAACTTCCTTTTCCTCCAGTATGTGAGAGCAACAATTAAGCTGTGGAGTAATCCTCCTAGTATTTATCTTTAATAATCTTGGGTGTTAGTCTCCCATTCTGTTACTTTATATAAGGGAAATACTCTTAAATAGTTTCCTACCAACTTCCTGCTCTACCTACCTAATGTCCTTTCTCTGGCTGGAGTAAGGAATCGCTCTTTTCAGGAAACAAAATAATTTAGTTCAGCATCTACTCGAGGTTTTAGGCTCTAACTCTCCTTGCTGAAAGAAAGTTTTAGGATGAAACAAATACTGGAGTGAAACAGTTTTATTTCTAGAAATATAGGGGATTAGATGAGGAAGAAGATAGGAATATGCCCAGCAGAGAACATGGGCATCTCTTGAGTGTAAAAAACCCGAGTCCATGTATCAAGCTGAGATACTGGTGATCCCCCAAAACAAAAAATAATACATAAAAGTAAAAGAAAGGAAACACACATCTCAGGAGGAGATGCAGGTGGTCCCCCAAGCTGGAGGATGTGCCCAGCCTCTGTTTACAAAATGGGTTTTATAGTAGGGTTCTTCTGAAAGTGCCCCCACCAGGATTCTCTAGGTAGATTTCTGGGGTGCTGTCAATGTGAGGAAACTTGGACTCCTCATGATATTTCCATATTCTTTTTTTTCTTTTTGGGTCACACCCAACGATGGATTCACAGGGGTTACTCCTGGATCTCTATCAGAAATTACTCCTAGTGGTGCTCTGGGGACCATATGAGATGCTGGGAATCAAACCCAGGTGAGCCACATGCAAGGCAAATGCCCTACTGGCTGTACTATTGCTCTAGCCCCAAGTCTTTTCACATTCTTGAAGCACCTCCTTGTCTAACGAGGTCCTCCCTTGTCTGGGTGGTACCTCAGTTTCTAATTCTGGGTAAAGCCACATTTTCTCCACCTCCAAAGATCTCTGTGTTTGCATCTCAAAGGAGTCTGACTTTCCTGCTTCTGTGCAACTCCCGGCTTACTGACTAAAATATCTTGGTTTTATTACTTTCTGAAAAATTCTATACCAAAGAGGACCCCTTATCTACTGGCCTATAAAATTTTATTTGATTACAAAACACTTTTTCAAAAAGACATTTGTGTCCCTGTGTTCATCTCAGTACTACTCACAATAGCCAGAACCTGGAAACAACCTAGTGTCCAAAAATAGATGAGTGGATAGAGAAATAGTGTGTAGAGATACATAATTGAGTACAACTAATCTATTAAAAAAGATAAAATCATGCAATTGTCCACTCTATGGCTGTACTAGAAGGTATCATTCTGAGTGAAGTCAGTCAGAAGGAGAGGGACAAATACAGAATGACGTCTCTAATGTGGGGTATAAAGAAACACAGAAAGGGAAAAACAGATGGCCAGAGGCAAAATAACCTGAATATTACTCTACAAACCTGAGATTATCAAGAGAAAGATTGGGAATAAAGAGGAGAGTACCTTGGGACATTAGTATAAAGAAATGATGGTGGTTTGGTGGGTATGATGTTAGAACACTGTATGTATGAAGCAATACTATCAACAGTATTGTAAATCACATTGCCCCAAGTTTTGGAAAAATAAAGTTTTCCATTGAGTGTAAAATTTAGTGATTGATGCTGTTCTAAGTTTAGATGCTATTGCTAATTTACATTTAAACAGAAAATCAAACAAAAGGGAATCATTTTGAAGGATGAGAACAATGTTTCATTTTATGTCAAAATCTCAATTCTAAAAAGAAGAGTCAATTTTGGAAAGATGAGTCATTAACAAAAATTACATAAAGAGAAACAATGTGTAGAAAAAGTAGATGAGAATATTGTTGCTAAATTAAAAGAGGAAAAGTAATAGAATTAATTAGTAGACATAATTCATTATTAGGTCATGAAAATAAATTGTATTTCAAGAATAAATTCCCATGAGGGTTGTCATAATCATTGAAAATATATTATAAAAATCTATTTTAGGTAAAGGATATTTAGGTCCTTTAGTTGCAAGAAGTCTGACAAGAGATGTTAGCAACCAACCTTTCTGATGTGAACATATAATGACTTGAGGCTAACATCCCAAGGAAGCCGACAGTTAAAGCCCATGCTTTCTTTACTGGACCGCACCATAATTTGTCCTGTGATACCAGAGTGACTATGTGGAATATATTTTCCCACAATGATAAGTCACTTGTCAGACAAATTCATGTGGTATTTATGAATTAATATAGGCATTATCTCTGTCAGGTCTGAAGTACCTCTGGAATTAGAGTCAGAAAGAGGTTAAAAAATAATTATTTTCTAAGTTTCTCCCAAGACATCTCAATAGGAAAGTTGTGTGGTTCAACCTAGAATCACTGTAGAAATGTCACCCTAATCATACCCTATGTAAGTAAGAGAACTAGAAGCTATCAGCGAACCTAAAAATTCAGGTAAGGAACTGATAGGGTCTCAGCCAAGACATTCAAAGTGGAACTGGAGAGGATTTGATGGCTTTATAAGGGATTTAGAAGACAGGATTGAACTTCAATTTGACAGCTGATTATATAGAGTGGATAATGGAAAGTGAAATCGAATAAGGACTGTCAATATTGTTAGTGGTATAACAAGTTAAATTATGGCTTGGTATAAAGGGGAATTTGAGAAAAAGAAAATATTAGATTTTCAAAGTTTGGGTATTGAAAGTGCATAGAAATGTAAGTGAAGGTAATTAGTGTGACTTAAATTCAGCTAAGAAAATTGTTAGACATGAAGTTGGGATTTATTAATCTTATTGGTTTAGAGTCACTGGTTGAAAGAAAACTCTTTTGTGAGCTATTTAGAACAGTGACTGTCATCCTGGATTGGTTGTGTGGGACGTGCTAGAATCATCTGGAGGGAGATGATTTCAAATTGCACATGCGCCTTGCCTTCCCCTGCACTGTTAGGCAGCCCGGCGGAGAAAGCTGCCTTCGCCCGATTCCTCACTTGAGATTCTTGCCGCTGTGAATTGCTATTTATGATGGAAGTGCGAAGCACCTCTCAAGAAGTTTGAGCCATAAAATAAAAGATTAGCAAACACTGAAATAAGAAACTAAAAAATTCAGCCCAGTACGTGTGTGTTGCAAAATTTCTCAAGTCCTCTGTAGATACTCGTAATAAGTTGAATGACTCTTGACTAAGCTGTTTGGTAGTCTACAGTTTCATTAGAAAGTAAGACATGTTGTTGATAATTCTAATATGATGAATTAAAAACAAGCTATTTATAGCCCTGTGGTATTGTGGAAGAACAGGATACAAACTCTGTGTGTGTATATGGTAATAATTGTGTTTTTAAATACTTCACAGAGAGACTATATATATGATTTTTTAAAGGATGAATGCTTTTAGAAAAAGAAATTATCCTGATAATATAGTCATGGTGTGCTTTTTTTGTTTATATTTTTTAATGACAAGTAACAGAAAATCCAAACAATAAACTAATAATAGCAAATTAAACTAATAATAGTAATTTAATTTTTCTGTCATAGAGGGTGTATATAAGATATAAATTACTAGAAATAATAATACTTAAAACAAATAAAAATTCTAGAAAACTTATAAAACATTTTATGGAGTATGGCAATCAACAGGACCTAGGCAAATTATAAGACAAGTTTTAAAGAGCAGAAAATAAGATATCTTTCTGTTAAGTGCCAATGTAACTTTTTTTTAATCTGTGTAAACTTTGGAATATTGTTGGTAAGTGTAAAACATATTAAAGTGACAGAAGAAAGTTTTAACTTAAATAATATTTTTTAAATTTTGTTCATTAAATAACTCTGGGATTTTAATTACACATAGGTCTAAATAATGAGGACACTGAGGAAACTCACACTTAATTAGAAAGAAGAGAGACCAATGGAACAACAGATAGCAGAACATCAATTTTACCTAAGGTTCCTGAGAAGAAGGAAACAAAATAAACTATAGCTGTACAAGCCTTAGCTCTAAGTAAAACTGAAGAAAATGCTGATTTGTTTCCCACTTCCTGGGTTAACAGTCAAACTAAAGAGCTTTCAAACTGCACTCCTACCTTTGTCACACCTGTCGCCTGTTTTGGACCCTGTGAAGGGCATTGCCCGTGGGGAAACTGCAGTATCTCAGATTGAGGACTCATCAGGAGTGATGGGAGAGGTATGACAGACATAATGGTTCTCCTCCACCGTCAAACACAAATACTGCACTGTATTCTTAGCTGTGGCCAAACACCACTCTGACTCACATTGACCCTGTTAATAAGCAACTGCAAAAATACATATTTGTACCACTTACACTAATTTAATAAAGTCTATAGAATCTAATGTAATCTATATAGTTCCATTTCCTAGAGTAGCAAAAATATAAAAAAAAAATTTTTCTTTTAATTTGGGGCCACATCTGATGGTGCTCAGGGCTTACTCCTGGCTCTATACTCAGGGGTCACTCCTGGAGGTCTTGGGGGATGAAAGAGTATGCTATACTCGAACCCAGGCCAGTGACATAACTGCTATACTATTTCTTCAACTCCCACATACAATCCTATCATTAAAAGTTATGAAGTTTTTTCCTCTTTCTATCTCTTCCACTCATCCTTAATTTTTATTCATAGACATTTAAGCATATTTCACCACTATGATCAGTTTGGGGATTTAAAAAAATGTAAACACAAAGAAATGTTCTCTTCCACCCCTGCCCCCCCCCACACACACATTGACATGTTTGTTTCAGCCCTTGAAATAATGAAAATTTAGCCAGCCATTCTCCCTTAAAATGTGTCTGAACAAAACCTTCAAATTTTAATCTTGCCATACAATCGAGAGGATTGACAGTATAAAGGAGGGAAGGGCTAACAGCCATTACCTCTAACCTTTCTAGCAGATTGAAGTTTCCTGATTTCTAATGAATTCATGAATTAGAGGAAACAAAAGAATGGTTCTGCACCAAATATCCAAGTATCGACTCTCATTACTAATGTGCATTAAAAATATCCTATTTTCTACTCTACTTGTCTTGCTAACACTGTCTGACTGAACAGAGCATATTTAAGCAATAAAGGAGACTTAAAAATCAACTGAAAAAATCAGGAACAACACCTCTTCCCTCTGGACTTTCACTTAGTAGAAGATCTAAAATGCTTAGTGAGGGCTGGATCGACAGCACGTGGTTGGGGGAGTTTTCGGCCAACCCGGGTTCGATTCCCCAGCATCCCCTATGGTCCCCTGAGCACCACCAGGGGTGATTCCTGAGTGCAGAGCCAGGAGTGACCCCTGTTCATCGCCGGTGTTACCCAAAAAAGCAAAAAAAAATGCTTAGTGACGCATATGGATGAGAAGAATGTAGCTGAGATGAGTTATTTCTTCTTACCCATAAGGATGACGTTTTGAGGGGTCAGGGCACCCTGAATGTGGAATTTCAAACTACAAATCTTAATTGAGAAACACAAGGACAAAGAAGTTATAGCCAAGAATCTGTAATGTGTTAATGACAGTAATGGGAGAGATGTATCCATGCACAGGCAAATAATTGTGGTTCTAGGAGTCAAAATACCAGCAGAAAACCAGGAGAGGTAGAGAAGGCAAAGACAAGACGAGAGATTTCAGCTAGTGAATTATAGCCACCTTTCATTTTGAGCCATATTAGGAAATAGAAACTTATAGGATAACATAGCCTCAGGTAGTTTAGGTTTATTGGGTTACTCCCATCACAGTGCTCCCATTCCTCTGTGTTTATTTGTAGCTTCTTTCTTAGTGTTCTGTTGACTTGTAAATATTGTTCTTCTCTTCTCCTTGAGTCCTTTGCATAGTTTATTCAGAACCATGTCCTTTTTGTATGGACACAGGAAGACTTAGCAAATGCCATGCTTTTGTAACCTGGGAGTCATTTGACTCTACGTGATATTTTCCTTCTGGGCATCTGTTCTCTCCACCTAAGCCTCAGGTGTTACTTCCTAGCACCCCCAAAAGCAGGGTCCCGACGAGGGACGAGACGGACCCAAGGCAAGCGGTGAGTTGTGTGCTACCCTGGCATCGAGATGGGCCTGGCCAAAGTGCCTAATGCTTAACTATAAGTTAAGAGCTCGGTCATGGACAAATGCTGTCATGATCCAAACAGTGATAACTAGATTTGGATCCTGCTAGGGTGAGGAATGATTAATCTGGCCTGAGTGCTGTGGTCTGAGTCTGTGGCAAGATGTTGCCAGGAGAGCTGCCTTGCAAGCCTCAATATATCTCTTGCTATGTCCATAGAAAAATAACTAGTATTCAGATGTTAATGAGTGTTTGGACTAAGGAAAGGAGAAAAACACCTTAAGAGTCAGGAAGGGCTTTGGAATGCCCAGCCCTCAGGAAAAGCTTTCTTAGGATGATTTTGCTACCTGGCTGTGTGTAGCCTAGGGGCAAGGGGGAGAGAGAAAGAGGGAAGAGAAAGACAAGAGAATCCAGAGAGGCTGTAGTAGATCTAGAGAGAGGACGGAGCTAAGAGTGCACCCTCACAGTGATTCACTAATAAAAAATAAATAAATTAAAAAAAAAGAGTGCAGGAGAGGAGAAAGATGGAAGATTGAATAAATGGTAACTAATCAGCAACCAGCTTGGTCCTCGTTCTTCCTTCGCCTGTCCTTGGCCAATAGCCGACAGGATTCCAGCCCATACACAGCGGTTTCAGAGCACAGAACGCGGGTGGTGAGACAGAGCTGCCCGGAGAGCCCTCAAATGCACATGCCCTTTGGTGTGCTTTAGTTTTTTACAGGAAATACCTTGGAATGATACAAAAATAAACACTGTACACTCACTGTCATCCTGTTGCTCATCAATTTTGCTCGAGTGGGCACCAGTAATGTACCAAATTGTGAGACTTGTTACTGTTTTTGGCATATCGAATGCTCCACGAGTAGCTTGCCAGGCTCTGCTGTGCTGGTGGGATACTCTCAGTAGCTTGCCGGGCTCTCCAAGAGGGTTGGAGGAACCAAACCCGGGTCAGCTGCGTGCAAGGCAAAAGCCCTACCTGCTGTACTATCCCTGCCACAGAGGCAGGGTGAATACAAAAATATTAATGACAAACATATCAATAATAATCCATTTAAATGATGGCATTTGTATGGATTATGATAGTGAACTCAAATATAAGCAATCTTTAAAAACTTTTAGAAAAACAGGCAGAATGACTTAGTTTCTTATTTATATGATAGACTTTTCATTTCCCTTTTTGCCCATTTCCATCTACTTTTTACATTTTTAAGAAGTATTCTAGGTCCAATTCTCTGAGTTATATGGGTTTCAATTAAAATATTGGCTAGCATTAACTACACAGACCTGTGAAAAATAAGATGATTGGGGTGCACTTCAAGAGTTAATGATAAAGTCAAGTAGTTATTAAGGAACTATGAATTTTCCCCTGAACTCATTTTACTTTGTTCTATTTTATTTTATTTACTGAATCATCATGAGATAAACAGTTACAAAATTGCTCATGATTGGGGTTCAGTCATCCCATGTCCTGAACTCAATTTACCATCTACTTACCTACTTCTTAGGTCCTGTTTTCAGTGTTAGGGATTGAAGAGAATTTGTTAAATTTCCTGTGTCTTGTTTTAGGTTCCAAAATCAAATCTGACCTTAGTTAAGAGGGTTTTAAAATGTAAATAGCCAAAGGCAACAGACTAGGAAAACTGGTCTATGGAACTGAGCTGACTAGGAGTTCTGACAACTGTGGTGTGAAATTTGAGAGTGGGTTCACTGAGGTGATGGTGGACAGTAGTAGACCCCCTGGGTGTGGTGTTGAAATGCCGCATTCATTAGACCTTACCATTCATAAGGCTTGGAGAGAAACTGCAGGGCTAAAGCGCTTACCTGGTGGTATTCAGCTAACCCCAGTTGATGTCCTGAGCTGCCTATGATCTGCTAAGCACAGTAACGGGTGGTCCCTGAGCACAGAATCCTGAGTGTAACCATCTGTGGTCCCAACTGTCCCCTTACCAACCAAAAATCAAAATGAAAATAAAAGATAGTAAATGACAGCACCTCATAAACTTAAAAATAAAATATGCAAATAAAAGAGAGGGTTTTAAAATGCTTAGCCAGGTGATTTAAAAAAAAGCACATAAATTTTCCCAGTAGACTATTTCCTATTCCAAATTTGCCCATTCCCATTTTTACATAATCTCTTTGTTTCTATCCACCCCTCTTCCATCTCTCTCTCTCTCTCTCTCTCTCTTTCTCTCTCTCTCTCTCTTGCTCACTCTCACTCACTCACAGATGCCCAAATGTCCAAGTACTGTTTTGTCATCCAACTAGAAATGGAGTTTGTCTAAGGTTGGATAATTTCTCCTGAGCACTGGCTCTGTAGCTGGGACAGAACTCAGTGACAGATTTATCATCTGCTCTGCTGAGTTTCAAAGCACTGCCTGTAGAGGCACCTTCATTACATTGTGTTGAGCAGTCAGGAGGCCAAATGTTTACTTGCGTTACCATCTGCTGTCTGCATTATTCCTACCGATTTGGACTTCAACTCACCCTGTGTAGTTGACTCTTCCTACCTGGAGCCCATTTATACTTCCAAGTGCTCTCGTTTTCCTGTCTAGCCCACACCACAGGCTTTTGAATATAATGATTATTCTTCTGGGAAAAATTTGTAAGTAGATTAGGGTATGTTTGGCTTATATCATAGAAAATCTGGTATGGACTAACCGTGCAGAACTGTTTTCCTCTCCAAGCCCCGAAGTACAGAGATGGGATGACTTCTGGGTTGAGATCAACTAATGATGCCATATGCACACATAGAAGTACAAAGATATCTTATGGTGCAGTGAGAAATAAAACACATTCTAGAACACATTTTCTGGCTTGAGATAGATATCAAGGTGAAACTGACCCAATAAAACCTGAGGTCTTACTTATTTGAAAAATCCCTTTGGAATTAGTAAATACTTCCAAAAATCCAGCTCATCACATTTAGTTAATTAGAGTAATGACAAAATTTTCTTTTTGGAAGGTAGAAAACTTTATTGGAAAGTAGAAAGAAAATAAAGGAAGTCTCCAGGTGGGCAGGAACTTATTATAGACTAAGTTCAACAAAATTCTTATTGGTGGTATATTTCAAGTAACTGCATAGTTTAGTTTTATTTGGTAATGAATTATGAGGTTTGAGCTAATTTGTAAAAAATAAGTTACTTATTTTTGATTATGTATCCTTTTAAATTTAAAAGTAGTAGAGAGAAACTAATATGTATCATTTAGCTAATTCTCTGTGAGCACTAGTGAACTTTGAGAAAAAATATATATCTACGTTTAATTTTAGAGGCTTGTTCAGAGCATAATAACAGATCTGTGACTGTGATTTCTCACAATGTATCCGAAGTATATGATTCAACTTAATTTAGAAATACATTCCCAGAAATGCAAATATGTCTGGGGAGATAGATTGTTGTTCACGTAGACTGTGCTCTCTTTTCATAAATTAAGTTATATAGTAGAATTTTGGCACACGTGTGATAAAACATAGTTAAATTAAATTGTTTAGAAGATGACCAGTGCTAGACAATATTATAAACATATGCTGTCACTTAAATTTCTTACATCAGTAACCTAAGAATTCCCCCACCTCACTTTACTGTGACTTACATTAAAATTCAAGTAGCAGTTTAGTAAATACTTCTTTAAATATCTTTATTTAATACTTTTTTCTTCCTTTGTTTTTTCTCTTCTTTTTTCTCATTTGTGAGTTTTCAAAAAAGCATTGACTAATGGATTTGATAGCACATATACTCACCATCAGAGTGCATCTGGTAAATTTTCCACTTCTTGAGAAATCCACGATGTGTGGTTAGTATTTGGATGAATTCATATATGTTTTGTGATTTCCAATGTTTGACTTAATTTTTTAACTTCTTTGGACTGTATCCTAATATTTTTGTTTAAATCTATGTTAATGTACTATTTTTCTTTTAAAACAACAAATGAAAATGAGATACTATTCTCTTGTTTATTTATATATGATATAGTGTTTGCAATTTAAAAAATATTATTCTGAAAGCTTCTCTTGAATCAGTAAATATTCTTTCAATAAAACGGCTTAAAATTTAGAGACAGTATATTTAGTTTAGTTAATCTCATTCACATTCAGTTTCTCAATCTTTAAATAGTTTTATGGAGAACTAATACTGATCAGCATGAGAGTATTATGCTTATTGTTACTTATTTTCCTAGAGGATTACCTATCTGCTAAAATATAGTCTTTCCCATTTCTGGAGAAATAGACATCAACAGGAAAAAGAATCCTTAAGAAATCTATTCTGTATCACATACAACGCATTTTCAGTTTCCCCGAGGAAGACTTCCAGTCAACCTGCCATCGTCTTACTCTCCCTGATCTGCCAGAGCTCCAGGCCACTGGCAACACACTTTCAATTGTGGAGAGTAGGGTAGCATCACATGAGGCTGACACCCAAGGACGGTAGATACAAGGGCCAGGGGGATTGTCCCATAGCCAGAAGACTGCTTCATGAGTGGAGGGGAGAAGGCAGATGGAATAGAGAAGGGATCACTAAGAAAATGATGGCTGGAGGAACAGTTGGGATGGGAGATGCATGCTGAAAGTGGATAATGGACCAAACATGATGACCTCTCAGTGTCTGTGTTGCAAGCTATAATGCCCAAAAGTAGAGAGAGTCTGGGGAATATTGTCTGCCATGGAGGCAGGGGGAGGGTGGGAAAGGGGGGGTATACCAGGGATATTGGTGGTGGGGAATGTGCACTGGTGGAGGGATGGGTGTTTGATCATTGTGAGATTGTAACCCAAACATGAAAGTTTGTAACTATCTCACGGTGATTCAATAAAATTTAAAAAATTGAAAAAAAAGACTATGGCTGTGTATGTGTAGCTGGAGTCGGTGCATGTTTCTGCAGTTGGAATTGTAGATTGAGCAGGAGGAGGGGCAGGACTGTAACCGGTTGGGGTCTCCATGCTCAAGGACTGCAGTGGGACCCTGAAAAGAGAAGCAATCAGACATCGGGTGCCTGGTGAGGCTCAAACCTGGCAATTGGGGCAGACATAATGCTGTGGGTGAAGTCCCTTCCCCTTGCTGGGCTTTGAAGCCAGAGCACAGGGTATATTTCCAGCCCAACCCTGGGGGATTGACACACTCCGATTTCTGAGAAGGTCCACTTTGGGGGAATTATCAGCAGCTATCTTGTCATCCTGCCTTTACAGAAGGAAGGGGGAGAGGGAAGTGGGATGGAGAGGGAGGGAGGGAGAGAGAGAGGGGGAAAGTGGGATGGAGAGGGAGGAAGGGAGAGAGAGGGGGGAAAGTGGGATGGAGAGGGAGGAAGGGAGAGAGAGAGAGAGAAGGAAAGTGGGATGGAGAGGAAGGGAGGGAGAGAAAGAGAGAGACAGTTTTGATCTTACCTATTATAGGATTCCATCTCTTTACTGAAATCATGCACATAGATTTTGGGAACACCCAGCCATTATGATGACAAACAAATTTTCAATGATGTATATCTATTGAATAGTAAATAAAGTCACGTTTTATTACTTTCACAATTATAGGGTGACTGCTATGTATTAGACAAACGCATAGAAAATGCATTTTTGAGTAGAGATTATCTCATAAATTTGACATTATTAATTTTATTATAGAAATAGATAAAATAAACAGTAGATTATTTAACATTTAGAAAATACATGTTTTTCTTTTGATGATATATCTATGAGAAATGAAGACAACTGTTTCTAGAATTTACATAATTACTGATTAATATATTTAATTATGTTTATGTTACGCATTTGAAGTTTCTAGAACCCTTTTTACATAGTATTACAAAATTCACTCCATCTTTTAGATATCGCTTCATACAGTGTTTTATGATAGTTTTATAGAAACAAGTTCAAGTGAGGAAAATGGATATGAATGGAAATCATAAAGATCTTTCTCCCAAGTTGCACCTAGACTAGTGCTGATGGAGTGAAGGTTGTGAAAGAAAAGAGATCTGCATCAGTAGTAATAAAGCACATATTGAGTTCGTTATTTTAACTTGACTCGTCAAAAAACCTGCAGAAAGCCAGAGACTTTTCTTGGAAAATATTTATTTAGGAAACTCTGAACGAAAAGATGGTTTGTGCCTTATATTTTAATCTACAAAATTATTTACCCAGGTCATGTTGTTTTCAAGTCTGCATTCGAGTAATTTGTGTCCATTAAATCTGTCCAAATAGGACGTTCAGAGTTAGTCTGTGCTAGACAAAATTTTATTTTTACTTTAATAATTTTTTTTCTTAAAAGGTTGTGGTTGGAGAAAGCATACTTGCCTTGCTCATGGCAGACTCAGGTCCAATCTCTGCAGCCCACAGGATCTCCCAAGCCACCAGAAGTCATTCCTGAGCACAGAGCCAGGTGGATGCCCTGAGAACCACAAAGGATGGCCCCCCAAACAAACAAAAATTATGACTTTAAATCACTATTAATATTTTTGGCTTCATTATTTCATGATGCCCTATTTTCTTTAATTGTACGTTTTCTCTAAAATCACCTCTTATTTCCAATCCATCATTATTTAGAGAAAATGTGATGTTTTTGAACTTTTTAACCAAAATATCTTTTAAGTGATAGAACTGGAACAATGAAAAGCTATTCTATTATTTGTTTGCTTTATCACCAGGCTACTTCTCAGGGTCTGCTGGCAAGGGCAGACTAAGAGTCCAGAATGGTCAGAGGTGTATGAAATTGTTTTCATGTTTATTGTTACTTTTGCTGTTGCAGTAACAGTGTAAAGTTTGGAAAACATGTTTGGCAATTCTCTGCGGACAGTAGGATATAGTGGACACTGAATTGTGCTGACTTGAACAATGATGCCTTCCTTTGCATTGCTGGTTTGCCTTTTACCTACATTAAGGTAAAAGGTAGAAGGTCATAGTAGAGAGAGACTATCACTGTCACTGTCATCCTATTGCTCATCAATTTGTTCGAGTGGGCACCAGTAACGTTTCTCATTGTGAGCTTATTATTACTGTGTTTGGCATATCCAGTATGCCACAGGTAGCTTGCCAGGTTCTGCCGTGTGGGCGCGATACCCTAGGTTGCTTGCTGGGCTCTCCGAGAGGGGCAGAGGAATGGAACACGGGTCAGCCTCATGAAAGGCGAATGCCCTACCGCTTTGCTATGGCTCCAGCCCATATAGACTATATATATTTATATATGATAAATCTGTCTTTCTATCTATATCACAAACAGTGCTCAGGGACCACACTCAGGGGTACTAGACCAACCAAAGAGCACCTTTGAACACCTATGGACACATGGTGTTCTGACACTGTGGGGATGGGGACCACCAAGTCTAATCCCACAGTGCTCCGGGTCCTTCAGGACTGTGCTGGGGGTAATCAAGGCACCATAAGGTGCATGCACTCTAATTCTTATGCTATTTCCCAAACCTCAGAGTTTGCAGACTTTTATCCATAGCAGGGTGTGTCCCCTATAAAGGCAGAAGCAAAGTATTGTCATTTTTGTCATTTTGTGGGAAAGTTGAGTAGATCAGCTGAAATGGTATAAGAGCTTAGAGTCAAAATTATATCTTTTTTATTGAGTCACCATAAGATACAGTTACAAAGTTGCTCACGATCAGGTTTCATCATACAATGATCCAACACCCATTCCTCCACCAGTGTCCATTTCCCACCACCAATGACCCTGTTTCCCTTCCCCCACTCCCCTCCCTTACCCTCTCTCTATTAACACCAGCTTAAACTTTGAACTGAAGAAGTGGAAGTAGAGTGAGTGACCAACAAGCTCTAGTAAATACTTTCAATTAGATAGGGACTGTGTTTTGCAGGCCTATGTTTATTTTTTTGTTTTCTTTGTGAAAGTTCAGAACCATTCTGAGGAATTTGACATCTATATTTTATATCAACATTTTGTCTCTGTCAGGAAGTCAAATGTCCACATCAGGGAAGATTTGTTTCAAGAAACAGAATCTGAAAAAAGCAGGACAATTGTGTTTAACTGTGACCTGGTATCTAAGAAGACAGTTTATCTACTGACTTTTAGTTTAATAGAAGAAATAAAATATAGATCTGTTGGCACCTCTATAATTAGAAAGCCACAGAACTTGGTTCAGTTTGTAATCAATTCCTGTCTGCCCAAGTTAAAAGTGATTGGTTGATCAATGAAAATTCAAAGGGTTATATTGTACAGATATGGCAAAAAAAGATGAAAGATATTTCAGTAATTAAGGGGAACTAAGAAACTCCACTAGAAATTTCCATCTCACACTTGAAATCAAGTTTTTGAAATCTCTGACAGGAACCCAACCTACATTATAAGAAAACCAATAACAAATTTTAAGATAAGCCAATAACTCATTCCAGTTGAATTAGGAGAGATGGGGAAGTATGTCTTTGGAAATTATGAAGGCCATAAATTCACACTCTTCAGATATAATTGTGGCCTCCACCTGCATTTTTCTTTACAATAAAGTATAACAAAATCTGTCAACCGAATCTTCATCCATTGGTTTAAGCATTGATCATCAATTATCACATATGGAAATACAATGGGAAGTATTCTAGGTTCGAAATCTTAAATCAGAGCCAGAGAGTAAATAAGGGTTTTATGGGCAGTATAACACATTATCCACCAAGCAGCAGGAAGAGTAATTCCCTGAGTGATCCCTGCTTAATATGACTCCAAAGCCAAAAAAAAATTTATTTATTTATTTATTTATTTTTATTTTTGGGTCATACCCAGCAATGCACAGGTGTTACTCTTGGCTCTGCACTCAGGAATTACTCCTGGCGGTGCTCAGGGGACCATATGGGATGCTGGGAATAGAACCTGGGTCAGCCAGGTCGGGCTGCATGCAAGGCAAATGCCCTACCCACTATGCTATTGTTCCAGCCCCCCCCCCAAATTTTTTTAAACAAAGAGATAACAAGCAAACAAACTCAACAGTGGATCACAACCTAAGGAAAAATTTTTTTCTTACATTATCAAAATGGTCAAATGGAATCATATTAGAAAAGCAGAGAATGCTCATTAGTAAACTGTATAGGCAAGAATATCCCAAAAGGGAGCTGGCCTGTATATTTAAAGACCTGTATGTGCATATATTTCCAATTTTATCACAATCATCTTCTGAATAAATTAAAAAACAAGATGTTTTGAACATAGATAAATTATTGGGTCAGTTAGGTTTCTAGTTGATTCTTCTTCCTTCAGAAAGTTTAGCAAGTGGATTACTTGGGTTACAATTTCCATGTGTTATCCAGCAGATGTTTCAGGATATTTCTGAAGTTTTGAGATTGAAGTCTTCCTACTTGTTCATGATGAACATTCTATGTTCTGAAAATCACGGAAATTGAAGATCTTTCTCTGCCCCATTGGATCCCTGGGAGCACTGCAACTGAATTATAAGTCTTTCTACTCTCCAAGGGGAAGGATGGCAACTCATACCTAGTAGAGGAGATGATCATTTTCTCAGGAATCAAGCCACAAAGAAAAGTCTTATGTGGACAGTACAATGTGCCAATCCCATACCGACTAAAAGTATTTACTTCAAGACATTGAAATAATGATTCATGTAACTGCGCAAGCCCACAGCCTGGTTCTTCTTATGGAATTTCATTGTGACCAGTCATGCATGGCTGCTGGTCCTTGATTCATAGCTTGGCATTCACAAGAATGATTGGGAACAGAGAAGAAGCTTTGGAAGTTCCTTATTGAGAGGGGTCTGACTGGCTTCTTCTCTCTGTGCATGTGGAATCCCATTGTACCAACCGAACATATCAACCTTGTGAAAGCAA
Source organism: Sorex araneus (assembly GCF_027595985.1). Taxonomy (NCBI): domain Eukaryota; kingdom Metazoa; phylum Chordata; class Mammalia; order Eulipotyphla; family Soricidae; genus Sorex; species Sorex araneus. Next base: position 283,675,190 of record NC_073302.1, on the reverse strand, counting down.
TATCCTGAGAAAATACATCTTATAAGCAGAACTAGGGACTCATCCTTTTAGCTCATACCAGTAAGCTGTAAAGTTGATAAGTTGGAAGAGATATGGATCTTTATGCCTACTGAAATAGCATATTTCAAAAGGGAGAATTGTAGAATATTCTTCTACCATTTACTCTTATAAAATACATATATATATATGCTGATATAAACACATATAATGTAATGTAATATAAGGTATATTTGCATATGAATGATATATATATTTATTTACATATAAAGTATATGAATATACCCATTCAACTGAGTCCGCTTTGAAGCTAGCTCAGATCTTCTGCAGGATACAGTAAGTGTTACAATGCCATAATATCAAAGGCAGTAATTTTATGTCAATCGAAATAAGAGTTCACACGTGACTTTTCTATTAATAGGTGTTACGTGACAAAAATCTGCTTATGGACAAGTCATTTAGAACACACTGAATTTACAAGTATAAACATATTTCTTTAGCGAATGCACAAGACTTTTAATATCTACTTGAACTGTGCTGTGAGTGTAAAGTTCTCAGACTATTTTCAGAACATTTCTCACTTTCCCCCCCTCTATCTTCACACTTCCACACCAGGGAATTTACTAAGAACAATGTTCTACAATTTTCCTCCCTTTTGAAAATGCTACCTCAGCAGTCATATTTTTTCTTATGTCTTCTGGCATGGCAAGTAAAAACTAGATGCATGTAAAATAAAGGGCATAATGTAGGACTGAAGAGAATTGGGATAGTGAGTTTTAGCGTGGGAAGCAGGCTTACCTGGGTTCTAACGGAGGGCTTTAGGGCACAATTCATTCCTATGTTCCTGAGATTCAAGAACTGAGGAGACCACAGAGAAAGACTTTTCTAAATTCAAGGGGAGAAGACAGCGTATGTGATGTCTGTTTCCCACTGTCAGTCCTCAGTGCCACTATTCAACTTTCAGAAACAAGACTCTAAACATGGAGATTCAGCTGTGGAACAGATTGACCTTTGTTTGAGTATTACATTGCAAGAGTGACAAACTTGCAATGGTCAGTGTGGAGTGATTCCGACTAGAGGAGGCAGTAAACAGGGCACGTTTTCTGTGGAGAGGTGAGGTGATGAGCACCCGCCTGGCCAACGTGGACTGCTTTGTTGCCTCCAGCACGAAGGGGCTAGATGTCAGCTGCTGAAGCGTACAACAATCCACCCTATCTATAACTTTTTATATACACACATGTGTGCATTTTGTAGGAAGACAGCCATGTGTATGTTGAAATGTAAGCAAATTTAGATCTATGGTAAATCTATCAGTTGAATGTATTGACTATTAGGGTGACAAATAGGGATATTTGTGTGTGTGTGTGTGTGTGTGTGTGTTTTACACGGACAGACAAAATATTACAATTGAAGTGTTAAGAGTAAACTCCTAGTATGTGTCAGGTTCTAAGTTTGATTCGTAGTACTACATAATTTCCAGTACTGTGGATCCTGGGGCCCCCAGTAGCACAGGTACTGGTCATCAGTACCACTGTGGTCACCAGTAGCACTATGGTCCCCAGTACCACTGGTACTGGTCCTCAGTACCCAGAAGGATCTGGACATCGCCCCATTCTACTGTATTTTAAGGCCTGGCCACAGAACTGCCAAATCAGCACCGCAGGCAAGTATTCCCAGGTGTGACTTTGACCGCCATTCTTGGTGAGACCCTTATTTAAACAGCCAAATGCATTTCAATATAAAATTCCCTCCCCAAATAAACCTACCCTATTACATTCAGTCTGAATGATTCAGGTATGTTACTTGAAAATGTGTTGTGATTTTGATTTAATTTTGATTTATTTAATTGAGACATAAGTAAAAGAATAGGCATAGACTGAAAAAAAATCAATCTAAATAGATACAATTTTAAGAAAACTTAAATATTACCATAGTCAATCAGCAGGAGTAAATTATTTATGGTGGAATCAAATATTCACTTCTGGATATCAATAACATTTCTAACACTGTATATCCAAATATTGTTCATTTGGATTATTTGACAAATGTGTTTTTCGAATACATAAAGTTAATGCATAAATTTGAATTTACTGCTAATTGATAAATAAAACATTCTTTCTCTTGATATTTAGAAAGATGTTATATAGATGTATTAGCTATCTGAATATGTTTACATTTTAAGAGGATGGTTTTAAAGTCTGTTGGTGTATATAATATGGAAATTTTATGTAGTATAAAGATTGATCTGGCTTTTATGAAAGTTCATTTACAATTGACTCAGACACATTGAGTTGTAGAAATGGGACAAAATTAGCTCATATAGCAACCATTAATGACATTTGGGAATATGCTTTTTATCATAGGTAAATTGTAACAAATGGGCTGTGAGGTTGGTCCCTCTTTTCTTTCTAAGGGTTCTAAACCAATGTCTAGAATGAATGGAAGGGGATGGAGCAAAAGCACAGTGTGTATATGTGCGTGTGTGTGTGTGTATGCGTGTGTGTGTGTGTCTGTGTGTCTGTGTGTGTGCGCATGCGCGCGCACGGGCACACGCATTTCAGGAAAGAATTATTTTTGTGTTGGAAATGTAAAGGCATGTAATAATAATTTTTTAAAAAGCCTTTGAATTTTGATGGAGTGGTGTTCAAGTCCCTGTGCGGATCCTAATTCACAATTCTTACTTTGTTTCAAGACTCCCCCCATTTTTTTCTTCTTATTTTTTATTTTATTTTAAGAGGTTTGGAAAGGGCCACACTAGGCAGTGTTCAGGACCTACTTTAGACTCTGTGCTCAGGGATCACTTTTGAGAAGCTGAGGGCATCATATCCAGTGCCTGAAATCAAACCCATGTCGGACATGTGCCAGGCAAGAACTCTACCTTTTGTGCTATTTCATTATTTCTCCAATACTTCAAGACTCTTTAAATTCCATTTATTTAGCTACTCTCTTCAAGCTCACTTTTCTCTGTCTTCTTAAAGTGTTCTCTGCAATTTCCTCTGACCAAAATTAACTGAAGTCAATTTTGATAGTTTTGATAGTTCAAATCTCCATCTCTAGCCATCTGGGCTTTTAAACCTAAATGTCTCTTAAATGTGTAGCCCATAAGGCATTCAGATCTCTTTTTTTTTTGCTATTTCATAATTAGATTATATTAGGGACATAGTAGTTGACAGATACCTTTTATCAAATTAAAATAGAAATAGTCCCTTTACCTAAGTAAATATATAAATATCAATCAGTTCTCAGGTTAAGATTTTTTTTTAAAAAAATATTATTATCATTATTTTTAATGAATCACTGTGAGATACAGTTACAGACTTACAAACTTCCTGATTACGTTTTAGTCATACAATGATTGAGTATCTATCTCTGCACCAGTGTAAAAAAAGTGCCCATTCTCCATCAACGATGTTCCCAGTATCCCTCCTACCACCATACACCCACCATTCCCACTACTGTGGCAGGCACATTCCCTTTTACCCCTTTTACTCACTCTCTCCTTTTGGGTGTTATGATTTACAATCCAGGTAGTAAGTGGCCATCATGTTTGGTCTAGAGTCTACTTTCAGCACTCATCTCCCATCCCGAGCAAGCCCTCCAAGCATCATTCACTTGGTGGTTCCTTCTCTATCCCAGCTGCCTTTTCCCCCAACATGTGAGGCTGGCTTCCAAGCTGTGGGCGATCCTCCTGGCCCCTATCTCTATTATCCTTGGATGTTAGTCTCTCAGAATAAGATGTAAGGTAAAATAATCATTTAGAAAAGATGTATTTCTCCAAAGAATAATAAATATGTGCTTGTGTGTAAAATAGCAATGGAATTTAAGTCTTAGCTACACTCATTATTAACCTAGTGTTAGGATTTTAACTCCATAGATTTCTATTCTTCAAATGTACTGAAATTCTGTAACGTGGCCCCTTAACATTCTTTGAATCAAGTATCCTTGATACTACCTGTGATTCTTAATTTATGTTCAATATTTTTTACTATACATAAACAGTTTCAGAAATGATGAAAACTTGATTGAATATATTGCACAAAATACAATTACATAGCACTTCTTTTATATGAAACATCTAATATTCAACAAGAAACACAGATCTAAATCAAGATGCCAAAATCATGATTTAGCAGAAGTGTGTAGGGACCTCAGAAGTCACGTAATTCAAAACAAATAAATTGTCTTCTGTGATGTGTGAGCAATTCAATTTATCCAGTCAATAAGGAAGAATATAGAGATTGAGTCAGAGCTATATTTCCTCTCAATTAACTATTTTCTGGTTATTGGTTTTAGATTGTTTTCTAACAATTTGATGTTTCTAATAAATTGCATGCTACTGTGTTTAATTATATCCCTTCTAATTCTCACTGCTGACAGATCATTCTAAAAGGCGAATCATATCATGTTACTTAACTTATTAAAATGTTTACGCTGCTTTTTGTTGTACAAGGTATTGATCTTTATCACTGGCTGCATATTAGGCCTGTAAAATTTCAGAAAGCATTGATGTCCAGGCTTAACGCTATTAACAAGCCCGAATGACTTGAGTCATAGTTATTTTTATAATTCCCAGGTGGTGCTAAATGCAGTCTTTCTTTAAAATAGTAGATAAGAGCCTCAAGCTCAATTTCTTCACACATATGCATGGGTTTCTTATAGCAAACATTACCTCTATAGTCTCCGAATTCTCTTCTCAGAGTATCCCGCCCGCATGGCAGAGTGTGGGAAGCTACCCATGGCATATTCGATATGCCACAAACAGTTACAACAAGTCTCACAATGGAGACGTTACTGGTGCCCGCTCGAGCAAGTCGATGAGCAATGGGATGACAGTGACTGTGACAGTGTCAGTATTTTAATTTGTATTTTTAATATGTGAAATACAATTGCATCAGATTTTTTTTGTGGGGGGAGAGTTCCCAAAGCAGTCCTCAGGATGCCGCAAGACCACTTTCGGCAATAGTTTATTTACCAGTGCTTTTTGGCTCAATGATAGGCCTGGTGATGCTGAGCTACTCAAGCCTTGCAATGTGTGGGAGTTTTCCTTGCACATGGCCGACTCGGGTTCGATTCCTCTTTCCCTGAGAGCCCAGCAAGCTACCTATGGCATATTCAATATGCCAAAAACAGTAACAACAAGTGTAAGAAGTCTCACAATGGAGATGTTACTGGTGCCTGCTTGAGAAAATTGATGAACAACGGGACGACAGTGCTACAGTCTAAGTCAGGTGGCTTTGAAATGCCTAAATCCTTGGGCATTGAAGCTTTTCAACTATATATTGTGACTCTTAATTGATCTGTTTTTTTAAAAGGACTTTGTTTTAGGACATGTTCAAAGTAAAATTGTGGGTAAATTACATATATTTCCCATATATCCTTGTAGGAATAGCCCATTTTCAAAATCTCCCAAAAGTGACAAATTTGTTATAATCAATGCTACTCTAAATCAAGAGAGTTTCTTGCCCGCAAGCCTGGCTGTTTTCACCGGGGCCCCTTGGACGGGATGGGCTCCAGCTTCCCTCCCCGCCCCAAGCAGAGCTCCCGGCAGCCAAAGACCATCAGAACCTAGCCACAGCCATGCTCAAGGCCCCTCTCCACACGTTCTTCACCCATGAAGGTACCAGCAGAGGAAACCAGGTGTGTGTAATCCCATCAGCAGCCAAAATCCAGAGACTTAAAAGCAAGCTCCCAGAAGCACGAAGCCACTTTGAGGCTGCGGGATATCTTATAGCCGACTTCTCCCTCTGGGAGAAACTCGCAAGCTACTGAGAGCTTCCTGCCCACATGGGACAGCCTCGCAAGCTTTCCGTGGTGTATCCATAAGGCAAAGCCAGTAACCAGCTGAATCTCATTCCCCTGACCCTGAAAAAGCCTCCAATGGGGCATCGTTGGGAAGGCTGAGAAGAGAGAGGCTTCTAAAATCTCAGGGATAGGACAAATGGAGTGGTTACTGAGACTTCTTGAGCAAGTCGATGATCAATGGGATTTCATGATCGTGATCATGACTCTAAATCATGATGAACTATGATATCACTGATATACATTATATATATGCACATATATATGTATATATATAATCATTCCAAATCCACAGTTAATATTATTCATTTTGAGTGGTATATAGTCTATGATTTTGGTCCAAAACAAATGAAACAATTCCATAGTGATTTTATTATGCAGAATATTTTCTCTACCCTACACATCTGTACTCTGCCTATTCATCCTGTCCCTTCTTACCAACCCAGGCCGCCACGGATTCCTAGAGCTTTATTCTTTCCATAATATCTTATTGTTGGAATCACCTCACAAATAGATTTTCCGATTGGCTTTTTGAATTCTCAGCTTTCTAACTACTTAATATTTCATAAATAAACTCTAATGAGAGTTTATAATCAAATTGACTGTGATCAAAGTATGTTGAAACTATTTGGCCTCTCAGAAAACTTCAAGGAATTCTGGTTTGTTCAAGTACCTTGCTTCTAGAGGGAAGAGTTCTGCTTCCTTTCCCTACCCTGCTGCTGCATAGCGACCCACCTGACCTTAATAGAAGAGGTGTGTACAGACCAGACTATCTGTTTGTACCCAGTCAAAAAAACCAACCAGTGATATTCATGAAAAAACAATCTCTCATCCTCCAGGAGAGACCAGGCCACATATACTTGTTTTGCTTGAAAATGTGCCCAGCCCAGAGTGAAAGCGGAGGGCAATGTTCATTTCTAGAATCTAACACTGCACTAGAATTCTGCCGTTTCTTGTTATCTGTTATGCTCCACAGCTTAGTTGACATGAAATTATACACGACTCAAATCCCACTTTATTTCAGAGCTAGCAAAAATGCTTTGATAATAAGAGGCGTACATGAAAACAAGCTGAACATTGGGTGATAATAAAAATAATAATAATAACTGTCGGATTTTGGATAGCTAACTTTATGAGAGACACTGGGCTATTTTGTATGCTTGTTTATTTTTTTTAATGCTGAATTCTTACAAAACGACTGTGAGATGGTTAGCATTATCTACAAGATACAGATGAGAAAAATAAAGAGCAGGAAAGCTTGGTTTACTGGGCCATGAAAATCATCACCAACACTAAAATATGCATTTATTAAACTTTTTTAAATTTTACTATATTAAGGGGCTGGAGCGATAGCACAGCAGGTAGGGCATTTGCCTTGCACTCAGCCAACTGGGGTTCAATTCCTCCACCCCTCTCTGAGAGCCCTGCAAGCTACTGAGAGTATCCCACCTGCATGGCAGAGCCTGGCAAGCTACCCATGGTGTATTCGATATGCCAAACACAGTAACAACAAGTCTCACAAAGGAGACGTTACTGATGCCTGCTCAAGCAAACCAATGAGCAACGGGATGACAGTGCTACTATATAGACAGTGAGAGTGCTACTATATTAAGTGCTTCTGATTCTGTTTAATACCCTATGTGCTATGACTAATCGTTGTTTACAAGTGAAGATATTGGACAGAGAGAAATAAACTTTCACAAGATCTTTCAGTTAATGTGGGAGCCAGGGTTTAAATGTTTGGCACCATCTCAATGAATGATCAATTATTTAATATTACATAGCATGTATTACATATTACAAATTACGTATCATGAATGATCTAATATTTACATACAGGAGACTGACAGCTCCACAGCTTGAAAACCAGCCTCACATCTTCGGGGGAAAGGCAGCTCAGAGAGAGAAGGGAACACCAAGTAAAGGATGTTGGGAGGACCCATTTGAAAGCTGCGTGCCTAAAGTAGACGATAGACCAAACATGATGACTGTTCAATACCTCTATTGCCAACCACAACACCCAGAAGGAGAGAGAATAAAAGGGAATGCCTTGCTGCTGAGGCAGGGTGGGGTGGTGGGGGATGGCGTGGGGGTGGTGGAGGGATACTGGGAATATTGGTGGGGGAGAATGGGCACTGGTGGAGGGATGGGCACTCAACCATTGCATGACTATAATGCAAACACAAAACTTCTTAAGTTTGCTACTGTACCCCATGGTGATTCACTAATAAATAAAAACTATAATAAATAAATAAATACAGGAGACTGAGTTCAACTTTTAAAAATTAAAAATTATTAATAACCAATATCCAATGATGCATGATCACATAATGATTTATGATAATTTCCTCTTTTAAATATTTAAAGAATTTTGCTCTTATACAAAATATAAATTGAAACTTTAAAAAATAATAGAAAACGAAGCATCCTAGGACATAAAATTTAAAATATACATATATATGTGCATATAAATAAATGTAAATTGTACCATGACTTAAAAAAATAAAAATAAATCTCACTAATTAAGAGCACTTACAAAGATATATTATGTTAGTCCGTTGGTGGATGCTATTTGTTTGCACATCGGTGTTAGGGCATTTGCTTTTATTTGGGTGATATTTTAAGAAGCTATCTATATGAATCTCTGGATTTTACTTGCACATGACTACTGATGAGATGGCTGTTTATAATATTTCACAGTGCTTCTTAATTGGAACCACTGGGGAGATGGTTCTCATTTCATTTTCATTAAAAGTTGTACTTCCCTTGAGAAAATGACTTGTTTCACTCTTATGAACCTTGTGACTTCTGTAACATATTTTGATTATCCCTTTATACTGGCTGCTAAATATCACAGAGATAGAATTATATTACACCCTAAGCAAATGTTTTGTCATAGCCTACTTTTTATATTTTGACATCCATGAAAACTATACTTTGTCTTTAAATATTTTTTACCAAGAATGTTAAAATATTTTTATGTTAAGACTATATTAATATCATTATTAGTTTCTTATCAGTAGAATTGTTGGTTCTTCTTCTTTAAAGACTGTAGGTGCCCTGAAAACAAAGAAAAGCAACAAGCACAAAAAAGTGTAACCCGAAAGTGCTAACTGCAATATCACCAAGTAGTACAAGTAGTACAACGATATAGAAAGCACAGCTGTAGGGCGTTCGCCTTGCATTTGGCCAACCCGTGTTGATTCCTCCGCCCCTCTCCGAGAGCCCGGCAAGCTACCAAGAATATCTCGCCCTTAAGGCAGAGCCTGGCAAGCTACCTGTGGTGTATTCCATATGCCAAAAACAGTAGCAATAAGTCTCACAATGAGAAACGTTACTGGTGCCCACTCGAGCAAATTGATGAAAAATGGGATGACAGTGACAGTACAGAGATGCCACCTCCAGATTCTGGAATACTATCATGCATTGCTTAACATTAGGGACCCATTTTTGAGTGTGTACTCATTAATGGTTGTTTTAGTTTGGTGTTTTGTTTTGTTGGGGGCCACACCCACTGATGCTCAGGTATTACTCCTGTCTTTGCACAAAGGAATTAACTCCTGTTGTGCTCAGGAGAACAAATTGTGGTGCTAGGGATTGAACCCTGCTTGACCACGATTGAGGCAAACACCTTCCCCACTGTACTGACGTTTAGGTCTCCTGATGGTTGTTTCTTGACTGGATTTTCTGATGTTGTCGTTTGTTTGTTCTTTCTCTTGTGTTTTCTTGTTCTTAACATTTCTTGGTCCAAAACTTTAGTAGCCATGTGCTAAAGTTTATTTTCTTGCTTCTGTCAGTGTAATGACATGAACTATTTGTGATTCAAAAGTTGTTTCAGAGGCCTTTTTAAAGATGGAAGTGTTAACCACTGTCCAACACTCAGTTGAAAAATAAATAAATAAATCATCCCTCAATTAATATCAGGCATCATGGTACTCAAAGGCATTTGGTCACTCACCCAAAGGCCAAAATTTTCACTTTTTCAGTGACACTCACCCCACTCTACCTTGGGTTTCACAGTCTCAGTCCCTCATTATTTCTTATAGCACATACTTTGGTCACATTTCATATATGGTATACATTATCTGTATCTTACTCTGAGACTACTATGCTTTCCTCTATCCTTCAAGGAAATAAGAAACTAACAAAGAGGAAAATCCACACCAGAGAGAAAGGAAGGCAAAGTTGCTATGCAGAGGGTATCCCAGTCACTTATATTGTTTTAAGCAACAATTTGTCATAACTTAAGAAAAAAATACAGAAAACTTTTACCACTAGCTGAGAAAATAGAACTGAAGTGGAGATTTCTAATAGAGATCAGGAAGCATATTTAAATGGAATATATCTTATATCTAACAATTTATCCCTTTCCACTAACATCTGGGTAATTTTTCAGTGCAAAAAGAATTGCACACTTCTAGAAACTATTGCTCGAGCATGTGGATCTTGTTTTTAAAGTGTGCCTGAATACTGTTTATGGAATAAAACATTATAATGAACTAGCAACTCTGATTATTTTTGTTGCTATTTGCTTCTGCTGATTTTAATTCTTTGGTCCAAATAGAGCTGCCAGGGGGAAAGTGAGGATAGATGGAGAAAAATAAAACTGGACTTGAAAACTAAAAGTTTACTTTAAGAGCTGCCTCTGAGATGAGGGATAGAGGAGTTTGGCCTAAAGGAAGTGCATTTGTTTCTATGTCACTGCTCATAAATCTAGTTATATTTTTTCTTTTACTTCATTTTTTTCCAAGTACTAACTTTCAAGAGGAGACCCGCTTTCAGTAAAATAATAGAACCCATTTTTTTTTTACATCTTTGAAATTGGCCTTCTGGGTAATTAATAGGTAGATTTCTAAATAACAAATGCCCATTTGTTAAACAAACTGGATTTAGCACTAAATTGCCCTACCTTTGTTTAAGCTCACTATCTTGTAGAGAGGCATATCTGATTTCCATTGTCAATATACTTTTGAGTTATTGAATGAGCCATTGATCCCGGAATAAATCCTTTGGGCAGCTTTGTTGGAAAAACCACTTAGGAATAGGACAGTTTGTTTTTGCCAAGTCCAAAAGTCATCCATGCAGGTCTGACTCTCGGATTTACGTTGCACCATATTGAATAGGCACATATAAATATATATGACAAAGTACTTTGTAATCCATTTCTGATGGGATTCACCTTAAAATAAATTATTCCTGCTTCAGTCACTATCGAATTTATCTCATAAATCCTTCTGATGTCATTGATGAAGCTGATCATTTATTGTCCCCGGTGTTAGATTCATTCCAGGAGGGGGCTCTCTTGCTTTAATTTTTAGAATTTCCTTTAAAAACATATTATGACTGTCTGAAGTTTGGTGTGCTTTATTTTTTTTAACCTTTGCAGATGAATTTAATAAACCAATTTTAAATGCACCAGGAACTCTGCAATGTATTAATGGGTCACATTAACCTGAAAGCAAGAAGTGCAGCCTCACATTTGGGGCATTCATTTTCCTTGGTAAAAACTTTTTTTTTAACCAAATGCTGACAAAATTGTGCTGCTCTAAATTGTGCGCCGCCAACTTATCAATGGTTACGTAAACACTGGAGATGGATAATGTAATTACAGAAGTGAAATGGTGTTTTGTATTTTGTTTCTGAGCCGCGTTCAGGGTTAACTGCTGGTTCTGTGCTAAGGTCACTCTTGGCAGGACTCAGAAGAGCTGGTGGGCAGATTAGAACCAGGGTCAGATGAGCGAGTGCCTTAACCACTCACAATAGTTAAATAGTTAAAGTGCTCCTGCAATAGTTAAATTCTGTGCAACCCTCGGGAGATCCATTTGACTAGGTACTCTACCACGCAAGTAGACAACATATCACGTTTTATCTTTAATTTTATAATGAATTTTAAAGTAAAAAATATGCTATGTGTTTCTTCCAAGATTTGAGAAACTTTGTAAATGTCTATTACTCAACTCTGTACTTGTATACCACTTACATGAATTCCTTATTTTTTTTCAATTCAATTCAATTTTCAGACTACTTTTTGCTCATGGACTATCATAAAGTTTATAAGAGAACAAGCACCTCTCCATCCTCCCAAACAAAGGAGTGAAATAGAACAATTTAGTGGCAAAATGATACAGGGAGGTTTGAAGATTAATACACTGGAAATACAAACTAAATTTTTCTTTGGTTTAAATGCATCTGAATTTGATTGTGTACAATTTCATATTTTAAGGCAAATATTTGTTGTACAGTTTAACCTATCACTGTGTTCAATATTTTATATGCATCATCTCAGAGTTTCATGTGAAGAGGAGCAATTTACATATGGAACCATGCAGGAGAATGATCATTAGGATATGCCCCAAGGTTGAATTTCACCTCAGTAACAACGGACCAAGTTATCCAGTGATGCCCACATCAGCCTGTAGGTGGTGCACGTGGCCTTTTGCTTAAGAAGCAGTTGTCATTCTCTTTTCGTCCTCCCTTTTCTGAGAAAGAATTTTCCTGGGAAAATGTTCTAGTTTTCATGTCTCACAAAATCTGTGAGCAAGCAGCCACATAATAGACATTAATTCAAAAGAAGGAGAAAACAGGGGACTGGAAGTTTGATATGAAGGAGAAAAATTCAAAAATAAGTGAAATATTTTTAGAACATGAAGAAGAAACTTGGGGGGGGTGAATTCAATGGAATTATAAGGAAGATCTGACTTTGGAAGGTAAATTTTAAATCATTCATGGGGCTTCATCACCCTCTGTTTACCCTCTCCTCCCCTCCACACCCCGCAATCCCTAGCATCTTGGATATAATTAATATTAAAAATTGCTTTGGTCAATAATCTGCCTTTTTGAGATTTTTTTTATTCTTAAAGAGCAAATTTTTTTTAGTTTGCTAGCTACAAAGAATCTCTCAGAAGAATTTATCTCTGCTATTTAATAAAAAAATGTGTGTATATATATTAAAATAGTGGACATGACTTCCATTAGTTATATTTGCAAAAATTGTAAGGGCTATAGTATATTACCCATTATTATGAGTTATTTGGTTTCTGCCATACATTTTCTTTCTCGTCCTTTGGACGTTCAACAATTTAGATAATGATACTTCATGCTTTGTGATAAAATAAGATACCCATGAAGTATAGAACCAAGTAGAACCATGTCCTGATAACTTTTAATTTTTTAAAAATTCTTTACTTATTTTTATGTTTGTAAGGACATTATGTTGACTTGTACCATGGTATATATTTCAGGCATGAGTCATTATAACTCACATCCATATATAATATGTTGTGCTTATTCTTTATGGAATAATTTACATGTATTTCTTCTTACTTATACAAGATATCAACAAAAGTTGCAATTTAATTACCAGTACTCTAGTTTCTTCTTTTAGTTTGTTCTTGAGCACCATTATCATCAGAAGGCCCTTTACAACCCTTTACAACTCCAAATTGATAGTAGTTTAGAGACTGAACAATAGTTATTCTCTAAGTAGATTAAATTATTCTTACTCTCTAATGCTTTTCAGGTTAAATGCTTGCTTGCTCAATAATTATAATCCCTTCATGAGTAAAAGCAGTAATAGAAATAAAATGTCTTTCAATCTCTCTCAATTTTATATAGTTCAGCAAGACCAAGCAACAATAGGTCTTGAAGAACAAAGACTTAATACCCTAAGCTGTGCAAACCCTATTACTTTTATTCTCTCCTGTTCCATCCCTGAATCTACATCCTCTGGATGATACTGCAGTAAATCCTGGTAAAGGAGAGACAATGTAAAACAATTCTCTATCACAGACTTATCTTGGTAAGAGGATAGGAGTGCATCTGTGTGCTTTTTGATGTATAAATGCTTGTCCTAATATGATGATCAACTTGATTGCATCAGGGAGCTGCTAAAATGTTTAGTCAAAATATCATTGGGTCCTCTGTGACAGTATATTTGGATGAGATTAAAGTGATAGCAGTAGACCAAGTAGTGGAGATTTCCCTCCCCAAAGTAGAGGAAATGTTCCAGAGAGTCAGTTGATAGTCTGAAGGGAACACAACACAGGAACCCCCACCAAGAAACACTTTACATGGAATAACTCTCAATCCGCAACATTGGCTTTGTCCTTCTTTGGAACTGGAATTAAATCATAAGCTTATTCTCAATGTTGCAGCCATGGGAACCTCAGACTGAAATTAGATCATTCACTCTCCTGGTTTTCACTTTCTTTGACCTTGATTGGAATTAAATCAGTGACTCTCCCAGATTTTCAGTTTACCTGTTCACTCAGTACATCTTAGGTTTAAGATTTACAGGCACACATTTGTTAGAAGAAATCTCGAGAATAAATCAAAGTTGTGTACAAATATAAATATATACACACTCTATTGTTCCCTGTTATATACATATGGATACATAGATACATATGTGGATAGATAAAAAGATAGATGATAGATAAATAGATAGATGATAGATAGATAGATAGATAGATAGATAGATAGATAGATAGACAGACAGATAGAGATGGTTGATCTATATACATGATGGTATTACTGGGTTCCTTAACTTAGGAGTCCAGAAACTTTTCATCACTCTGTGCTTTGCTAGCAATGACTATAGTGCTTTTTCTGCTCTGATTGGGTATTCAATAAGGCTTCCATTTCTTCACATGCTTGCTACCCCTGAACCCAGAAAGACTTGCTTCTACCATACCAGTTTGACTATTAGGCTTATATATAGTCTAGTAATTTACTTCTTTCATAGCTGGGCATTATGTCTTCCTAGTATGTTTTGGTAAAGCTGACTCATAAAGAATAATTTTTTATAGAACAATATGAAAAACACTTTGAAATATAAGGTTATTTTGTTTAATAAACAATTCAATAACTTCTGGTATATAATATTGATGTGACTTATAAACCAAGACTTGTGTTAGTTGTTTGTTTTCTTGACTTTCAGTTTGTTGCTCAGTTTCTTATGGTTTGGATTGATTTTATTTTCAAGTCTCTGGCTTGTGGACATATGCTAATTTGTTTAATCTCTTTAATGGATAAAATAAGAAGTCATTAAAATGCACTGACATCAGTGATGAAGTTGAAGACATCAAAGCTTTTGGTTTACATAAGGTTCTACTGAAATGTCTGGGCCAAAGCAGCAGTTTGTATTTCAAGGCTGTTTAGAAAACAAGACATAAATCTTTACTTGATAAGAGGAACAAATCAATACAAAACAAAACACATTTATATGTTCCTGATAGCACTACAAATGGGGAACAGAACACTTACTCTAACCGTTGTTCGAGAAGAGACACTCTGCTCTGTGTGTACAGCAATTATAACTCAGGAATGTTGGTAATTTTTGAAGTGCTTCTCTTTCTTAAGTGCCTCTGCCCCTCCTTTATGAGTTGAAGATTTGATAGGTTTTCTTATTTTTAACATCATTAGATTTCTTTACAAAGTGCTGGAACAAACAAAAAAGGAACACTGTGTTTCTACTTGAAACTAAGGAAAATCTACTTTGACATTCATAGTTGCTATACAAAATTTGTTGTTGTTAAGAAAAAAAAACACTAGAAAATATGAAACAGAAGCAATGATTAAGATACACACTAAATAGTGGATCACATGAATAGGTAACAATTAAAAAGTATGGGCCCACTGACTATCCAGTGAATTTTCTTTCGTATGAAATTAAAGTTATGCCTGGGATTGAGAATGTGATCACGCATAACAGCAGAGAAAGGCACGGGTCCCACCTGGCTCTTTAGTGACTCAGTAGAACTCATCTTTGCAAAGCTCAGCTTCATCTTCCCAATTTACAGTGGATTTTGAGCATCTTGAATGTCTATGTGTCCTTGATACATTAAAAAAAAATAAGTGGATAAAAAGATTCATTTCTGGTCACAGAGCGTAAGCATGTGATTTCTATCTTGACATTGTTAAATATCACCCTAAAGGGTATTTAGAAAGTGTCTAGATTTGGTGTGAACATCTATTACACAGATGTTACGTTTTCTCTTGTGCAGTCTAAGTAGTGAATGTGATTGAACTGTTTTGTGAGACTTTTCCTGATTCCAATCCAGTGCCACATAAAACAAAGAAAGAAATCTCTTTATTAAGATTGCACTGTTCTATTTTTTCCATTCTATCTCAGTCCTTCACCCCTTCAGCTTTCTGTTTATATTAATATTCAAATTGATTCCAACCAAATCGGCTGATTGGTATGCAAATGTTAATTTGTTTGTGCAAGTATGTAGAAACATTCATCTGATAGCAGGGTGGCGGTGTATGTTGGTTTGCAACATGGTCTTAAAATTCATGAGAAATTGACTTCTTATGAGGTCAATTGAAAAAACATCTTCGATGTGGTGTACAAGTCCATGGCCTTGACCCACCTTTCATGATGCTCCCTCCAGAAATATTCTATGTAATTGGAGATTGTCTATATCAGCATTATGAACCTTCAAACACTGGTGAATTAACACCTTTGTTGTGTACTTACCTATCCACAGAGCACAAGTTTTAACCAGAAAACAAACTGGCAGTTTTACACTGGTACAGGACCAGGGACTAGTCGTTGAAGATTGTTAATTTATATAAATTAGAGGGATAACTGAATTGTGCATAATATACCAATTTTCCACTATAATTATTAGAAAGATCCTTGCTTGGGGTATGGATTTTTTCTTAAAGGTTAAGAACTTTTTCATTTATTTAAATGGGAAAACTTTTTTTTTCTTTGGCTATTTGGGTCACACCCAGACACCTGGTAATGCACAGGGGTTCTTTCTGGCTCTGCACTTAAAAATTACTCCTGGTGGTGCTCAGGGGACCATATGTGATGCTGGGAATCGAACCAGGGTCGGCTCTGAGATTGGCAAATGTCCTACCCAATGTTCTATCACTCCAGCCCCTTAAAGGTCAAGAACTTTTTGTGTCCATCATTTGCCCTAAATATGAAACACTGTTTTGCAATGCAGTTTTAATGACCATGATGGAAATCCCATCTAACAGGCAAATTTTGAAATAAGGGAAAATGAGTAGAATTTCATAGTAACTATATTTGGGGCCCACCATTAGGTGGTAACAGACATTTAGGAATCCTTTACAATATATTATTGGCCACATTAATATACTAGAATGCATATGGACATGTTCATGATATGTGACCAGTGTTAGAAAATAAGCATTTTTCTTTTAGACTTCCTTTACCTTAGTCTACTTTCTCTCCCCAACCCCGCCAACACTATGGCTATCTTCAGAGTTATATACCGAGTGTCAACAGTCATTTAGTAATCTTTTTTTTTTCCTTTTTATTTTTGGGACACAACTACCATGCTCAGGGTTTACTCATGACTCTGCACTCATGGATCACTCCTGGGGGCCTTGGAAGACCATATGGGGTGACAGGAATTGAACTCAGGTTGGCTGTATGCCAGGCAAGTGTCCTACATGCTGTATTATTGCGCTGACCCCTCATTTAATAATTAAAAAAATTCCCATGTTGTTTAATAGGTGATAGGTTAGAGATGGCTTTGGACTTCTTATTAAGTTTCAATTGTGGGAAAGTGTCCGTTGTGATTTTAATTGTTGATCTGATGGCTTGTCTTTTCCATTTGATTGCACTTTCCTTTCTTTTTGAAATATATTCAATATCCATTTTTACATTCTTTTCAGTCTGTTTGTGATTAAGCATGCCTATAGGACAAGTTTGAATCTTCCGGATGCTCTCTGCTTTTCAGTGGCTACATTTCCGTTACTAAACTAGCAATTATGATTCACTTCATATTGAGCCTGTCTCTTAAATTGATTATGTATTTATACCCCCTCCCCTGACATCCTTCGCTTCTTGCCATTGCTGTGATCAGAGGTCATACATTCATGCATGTCTGTGGAGTGGGTTTCAGCATCAAGACACAATGCCCACCTGGCTTTGCACTCCTCTGGGGTGTGTTTGGACACATTCTGACAGTAATGATCACCAAGGTTTCTGTGATTCTCTCGCTTATATTCACTGTGGGCTATATTTATTACTTATAGTGGTTGCTTTTTAAAATTTTGGTACATGCTAGTGTTTATACCCCTAAACTTTTGGTGCTTACTTGACTGGAGTGCAGCAATAAATTGCTTGCCATATCCAGGAATCCCAGACATCACTGCTACCAGGCTCAAATGAAACAATGCAAATTGCATTTGAGCATGTAGTGGCACCAGGGATTTAATGTGGAATGCAAGTGCTTTAGGCAAATGAACCACTCTTGGACTATTATATATATACATTACCTTAGATGTATAAATATATATGCATGTATATGTAAAGCAATATATTCATCTATGTAGTATATATACATATATACATATATATTATAAGGGCTGGAGCGATAGCACAGTGGTAGGACCTTTCATGCTGCCGACTCGTGTTTGATTCCTCCGCCCCTCTTGGAGAGCCTGGAAAGCTACCGAGAGTATCTCACCCGCACAGCAGAGCCTGGCAAGCTACCTGTGGCGTATTTGACATGCCAAAAACAGTAGCAAGAAGTCTCACAATGAGAGATGTTACTGGTGCCCAATCGAACAAATCGATGAGCAACAGGATGACAACAGTACAGCAGTATATATTACAATTATCTATGTATAAATATGTACATATATAAATATATAAATATATCTACATATATGCACAGAAACAAGGCAAATGCTCTACCCACTATACTATGTCTCCACTTCCCACTTTAATTCTCTATCGATGCTCTTCTTCAGGAAAATGAGCATATCTTTAGATGATTACTTTGGACTCTCTTTCTCTTGAGTCACATGTTTATTAGAGCAGAAATGAAGTGTGTGAGTGAATGCTGTGGGTGAGTGAATTTATGTTTATTTAAAATTTTAAACCTGGAGACTTAGATGACAGTACAAGGGTTAGGAGCCTAGTGACCACATATCCCTCTGGGAGCTATGCTAGATGTAGCCCCAGATGCCCCAGAAAATTATTGGGTATGACTTTTGTGGCCCCTAAGCTCTCTAGGCATTCCAGGGCCTAAGCTGCTACACACTTTCAGGTCACAGTCCTCAACCATACTACCCAGCTCGTCAAGAACTTATAGATGGGTCCCTTCAACACTGCTTGTCTACCAACAATAAGAAAAATAATGATTTTTCATTATTATCCATTCCACTTATCCATTCCACTCATTTGTTCTAGTCGTTATCCATTCGACTTATCCATTCCACTCATCTGTTCTAGTTGTCAGTTTAGTCGAAGCATCAGGAGTTATTTTTAGGGGAAAAATATAAAAACTCTACTCTACTATTGGCACTGATGGATGCCAGGCTACTCAAGAAAATAATAATCTTTGCCATTCAACATTTTATTTATTAATGATTTTAATAAAATGGAAATAAACAGCCAGCAGATCATTGTGGTTTGAGAAATTCCTAACTTCATTTCTTGATAGTTTGAATTATTGAACTTATTTGCTATGGTGCTGGCAATTTGACCAAGTACCCTGCCAAGTTTGTAATTAAAACAGAAATTGGTTTTATGAATAAAATTGCTTACTTTCTGGAAAAATAAATCCTCAGGGACATTGGCAATTGATATCATACACACTTGTGAAGTCAAACAAGCAAAGGTTAGCTGCTCTCTGAGCGAGAATATCTGCCTTGGATTGATGGAACCACACGAAATAGATCCCCAGTCTAAACAGTCGCACCATTATGTTAGAATTTGCCAGAAAACCTGTTCTATGAAGCAGATAGTTCATACTAATACTCTTTAAAGCACAGATAATCCTGACTGGTGGCATCTGTTTATTTGTAAATCTCAAATTTCAGACTCAGATGAATACATTTCCCTCATGATGTGCACGTTTCCTCTGTATTCTGACAGAACCATTTCTAGCACAGACCATTTTTGGGTAATGTACTACATGAACACACTCACAGTCCTGAAAATCAATTTTAAGCTATTGCCTCCAAACTTAAGCTTTGCAAACAAAGTACACATGTTCCACTTGAAATAGAATATTTTTCTTCCCTTATGTCTGCTGGACAGTGGACTGAGCACCACGCTGAGACACAAAAGTTAGGAAGGAAGAGACCGAATCCTGGGCGGGGGCCTGGGGGTGGGTGTTGATGAGGGTAATGTCCATTCAGTGGGACTTGGAGGACAATAGTGAGAGTCCTGGGAAAGGAGCAAAAGGGAGCAAGAGCTTTATATTAAAAGCTAATTAAACTAATTTGTTACAGAGACTAAAGGCTATTGATGCTGGCTCCCTCCCCCCTCACAACACACTTTATGTCTCTACATCCATACCAATAGTGGAGCAAGAAGGAAGTGTTGTGATAGTAGTAGGGTACAGGGGTTTTGCCTTCTGCTAAATATAAAAGTTGTAATAACTGGAGCTATTTTAAAACAGAATGAAAAATAGGCATTCAAAGAAGTCACTATCACTGTCACTGTCATCCCACTGCTCATGGATTTGCTCAAGCAGGCACCAGTAATGTCTCTATTGTGAGACTTATTGTTACTGTTTTTGGCATATTGAATATGCCACGGGTAGCTTGCCAGGCTCTGCCATGCAGGCGAGATACTCTTGGTAGCTTGCCTGTCTTTCCGAGAGGGATGGAGGAATCGAACCCAGTTGACCATGTGCAAAGCAAACGCCTTACCACCATGCTATCATAGGCATTCAAAGAAATCACTATGCTCACCTCATTCCTTGAAACTTTTGATCACAGTAGACCTTTGGTCTCGACCAACCAACAGTTATTTTGATAAAATATCAAGTAAGCAGTTGCTTGGAAAAGCATCTAAATGATAAACACACCAAAAGTGATGGGACAGTTTTCTGAGGGAGGGTCAGCACAATGTAGTTTAGTTTATACTTCGCAGAACCACACATTTTCCTTGTTTACCAGGCTTTAATTTGGGGGACACACTCAGGGATGCTCAGGGTATATTCCTGGCTTCGGACTCAAGAGTAACTCGTGGCGGCATTTTTGACCATATGCTAAGGATATGCAGAGAGTCTCCCGCACACCTGGCTGTCTTCCCCAGGGCCCCTTGGAGGGGATGGGCTCCAGCCTCCCTCCCCACCCCGAGCAGAGCTCCCGGTGGCTGGCCGAAGACCACTGGAACCTGGCCACAGCCATGCTCGAGGCCTCTCTCCACATGTTCGGACAGGCCTCATGCATGAAGGTACCGGCAGAGGAACCCAGGTGTGTGGAATCCCATCAACGGCCAACATCCAGATAGACTTAAAATCAAGCTCTCAGAAGCGATATATTTAGCCTACTTCTCCCTCAGGGTAAAACTGGCAATCTTCTGAGAGTTTCCTGCCCACATGGGACAGCCTTGCAAGCTTCCCATGGTGTATTCATATGCTAAATCCAGTAACAAGCTGGATCTCATTCCCTGACCCTGAAAGAGCCCCCAGTGCAACATCATTGGGAGGGCCCAGTTGAGAGAGACTTCTAAGATCTCAGGGAAAGGACGAATGGAGAGGTTACTGAGCCCACTTGAGAAATCAAAGATTAACAGGATTCCGTGATTGTGTTGCTAAGAATTGAATTGGAATTGGCCACAAGCAAGACACGTGCCTTGCCTTCTGGAAAAATCTCTCTGTACCTTTTAAATTACTAAACTAATCTTTGCTTTCTAGAATCCCTACATTTTTTTGTTGTTGTTGTTGAAGCTTCTTTCTGAACCCATGTTCCCTCTCCTTTCAATTTCTTTGATCCCAAATAAATAAAAATAACTTTGTTTGATTTTTTGGTTAACCAAACATTTCCTTACCATGTTTGGTCCCACTGGGTATGACATACGAGACAGTTCCAGTATTTGTTTGCCCTGTAATGCTAGGGGGGTAGTCACTGGGAACCAGGAAGTTCGTGTTTTGAAATGAGAGTCTGAGTGTTTTTCAGCTTGATCCACATCAGTCTCAGTGTCAAAGTGCCTGGGGGTGGGGAGATAATACTGAAAATTTACTTGAACTTTCATTTGGCAGGGTCCAACCTCCCCAGTTCAGGCAGCTGTCTACCTATATTTAAGTTCCATTGATCTGCTTGAAGTGGGAACTAGCCCATATCACCTGAACTTTTTGGAAAGCCAAGAAAAAAAATATATATATATATATATACTCAAAAGTCTATAGAGAGAAATATATGTGTTCAAGAGAGAACATGGCATTGTCTAGAAAGATAAAATCTAAATGGTCTTTTTTTTTTTTTTTTGAACAGGGTTACAGAAGGATTTTCTCCAAATTGCCTTAGTCCGGTTGTATTGCTAGAGTGTGAGCAATGGTGAAGGACTTTGAACTTTGGATGTTCTTTCATGTTTTTATGTTTTGAAATTTCCTGCTTAAGTTCCTCATCTCTTGGTGGACTGAAGGCAGAAGATGGAGGTTTTGTGAGGCATCCAGCCTTCTTTGAGGTGACATTACTTAGAGTCCTAATAAGCCACAATTCTTCAATCCCCGAAGAGAGATTTTGACAGATCTTTGGGGCTGACACACTGCCTGTACAATGTCTCTTCTCTTTACTGCATACCTGACTTTTATTCCCTAAAATTCATTTCCAAAGGCCCGTACCTACCTGCATGCCCACCTTTCCACCAGACACTCAGCCTATCATTTAGATCTTTGATTGTACTTGAGATGTTTCATTCCATCTATGTCCTTATTTAAATAAAAAGAGATTCAGAGCCTTTCTTCTAATCATTGGGGTGCTGTATCTGATGGTGTAGTATTTCTCCACTGTGGTCCAGTTAAAAAGGTAGTGAAAATATCAGACATTTTTTGGGAGACAATGTTTAGGACTGTGGTTTCTGGGCTCTCTCCTTAATTTTTGGAATTAGAAGAACTGGGAATCTAAAATTAAAATCATCCTGTACAAATAATTCACTAGTTGGCACATGCATCTAAAATATTTTTAAATATTTTTCTAGTGCTGTAATGAAAGGAAAAAAATGATAGTAATCTGTGTATAACTTACTTCAGAGAATAAGCAGGGAGGGTCATGGATGAACAACCATCGTGATTCCATTAGTTGACAGCCTAAGGGACAGAGTTAGGCTTAATCAAAACTAAATTTCTTAATCTCAAAGTATCTCATCTGATAAATTGAAAGAATTCAAGAAGTTGTGCAAGGTGGTAGGTCTCTGTAGTCCATAAGATAAGGAAACAAGAGTATTAGCCAAAGGGGAAGATGATGGAAACCCACCTTTCCCTAGGGGCGGGTTATGAAGATTACCACAGTATTACTAACCAGGAAATTTCAGACTGCTTAGACTAAATTTTGAGTTTGGGGATTAAATAAATAAATAAATAAATACATAAATACATAAATGACAGTTTATTTAGATATTAACTCATGGGGTGACTGGGGCATGGATTACTTCATTTTTGCTGAGACTGTTTGCTTTTCTAACAGTGGTAAGATGTAAGGAGCAAAGTATCTATAAAGATTAGACGCGTCAAATAAAATGATCCATTTCTTGCACATTTTGCTGCAACAGTTCTTTGAATGAGAGACCACCTACTGTTTCTGCACTCAAGTAGACTCAAAGAGGAGGGTAGAGAGCTTGTGACTGTATTATCCAAAGTGTTTACACTATTTCATGTGTCATAGCATGTTGACACTAATTGCACACACACACACAGGATGCCATTTTAAAAGTAATCTTTTGCTGTTATAGGGAGAGTGAAATTAAGCAAGGGGGGAGGTCATGGTAGGGAGTAGAAAGAAGCAGCAGATTGTACTGCAAGATGTTTGTTACAGGGTACTGAAGGAATCCAAATATTGCTGTGGGGGAGAAAAATGAAAGGAGGGTGCAAGTTGCTCTTCTCTCATTTTTTCTTGTGCCAGTTAAAATTTATTCCTCACATTACAGGAATACCATCATTCAATGCTGGGGCTTGGTTAAAAAGAGAACAAGAGAGGAAGACCAAAAAAAAAAAAAAGAAACAAAAAAAGAGAAAGAAACCAGATCTAAGATGTAGCAATGACAGCTTGGTGATTTGAACTGCAGGGTCTGTGCAGATCAGGTAAGAAATCTTTCTCCTCGGTATCCAGAGTGCAGTAACAGCTCATGAATCCCTAGGTTAGAGGGTCCAAATTTAGGTAATTCAGACACAGAAGGACAGGGAGATGCTTATGAATGACATAATTTTCTATGAGTGAAGAATAATTTTTTTCTACTCATGCAAGTTTCACTAACCATTTGAATTATTTAGGCAATAACAAACATACATGTATTGTCTAGGTATCCAGTTGAAGATACTATATTTGTCAAAAAAGGAATTTAATATCAAAACTTAACTTAATAACAAATGAACTTAATAAGAAAAAAAATTCATTTAATATCAAGGCAATGTCTCTAAGGATCTCAAACTAGTAGAATACTGACAGGTTAGAAAAGTAAAAAGCTTATTAATATTCCAGAAAAGAGCTCTGGGAAGAGATCGCTCTGGGATGCAGGAATAGAAGCATGAAAATTATTGCAGAGTAAGGTGACTGTACATTCAGTTCTATCAAAATTTTAGTAAAATTGATAAATTCACAAAAGGTGATGAGCAAGTAATTTTGACCCAGGTGGGGGTGGTGGTGGTGATACACCTCTTGGGTTTCTGTTTACAATGCAGACAATATGTTCAATATGTTTGAAGGGCAATATACAGAGAGGCAAAATAAGGAAACACAAACAGAAAGTTCCAGAGGCTGTGTAGACAAGGAAAATCTGGTGTAGTATCTGATGTGACATTGAAGCCAAACTCTGAATTTAATCTGACCTCTAGTGGATTCTTATCATTAGAAAGTGCAGCAGCTGTGTGAGGGGGACAATCTGGAGTAATACATACTGTGACATAGAAAGTTAAATACAAATTTCATCAAATCTCCAGTGTACTTTCAGTGAACAAAAAAGATTGACGAATCATTGACATTTCCTTTTGTTGTTGCGGTTGGTTGGTTTGTATGAATGTACATGAACACTAACATAGAACTAAGATATTAGTCTATGTAAAATGTTTTTGTTGTCTACTATCATGATCGTGAAACCCCATTAATCACCGATTTCTTGGGCTGGCTCAGTAACATCTCATTTAGTCCTTTCCTTGAGATCTTAGATGTCTATCTCGACTCAGCCCTCCCAACGATGGATGTTGCACTGGGGGATCTTTCAGGGTCAGGGGAATGAGATTCAGCTTGTTACTGGATTTAGCATATGAATACATCATGGGAAGCTTGCAAGGCTGTCCCATTTGGGCAGGAAACTCTCAGAAGCTTGGCAGTTTCTCCCAGAGGGAGAAGTAGGCTACAGGATATTGCACGGCCGCTTCTGGGAGCTTGCTTTTAAGTCTCTCTCTGGATGTTGACCGTTGATGGGATTCCACACACCTGGGTTCCTCTGCTGGTACCTTCATGCATGAGGCCTCTTTGAACGTGTGGAGAGGGGCCTCGAGCATGGCTGTAGCTAGGTTCCAGTGGTCTTCGGCTGCCGGGAGCTCTGCTCGGGGTGGGGAGGGAAGCTGGAGCCCATCCCCTGTGAGGGGCCCCGGGGAAGACAGCCAAGCATGCGGGCAAGAGACTCTCAATTCAATGCTCTGAATTGTCTACTATAATTTGTTTAAAAGTTTAGATATATGTTTTTATTATATTTCATAATATTTTACATTATATTTTTCAACTTTCTGCTTATCTTTATCTCCAAAATCATTTTGAATGATATCAAATATTAACAACTTATATGTCTACAAATATTATCTCTTTTGGAAACATTTCTGACTACAAATGTTTGACTCCAAAATGCTAAATGACTCTCCTGTGGTGTTCAGAAAATCCAGGGGGTCCTTTCCATAATTCTCATCCACCTTAGCCTGTGGTTAGACAAGAGGCCTGAGAGTGCAGTGATGCTCTGTCTTATAGGGCCAGTAATGAACTAGGACCCTCTGCTGATGCTCAGGGACCTATAGGGATGCACGCTGTGATTCTTCAGGGATCAAATAGTCCCTGAAGAATTGGACAGGAAGAGCCACATGCAAAATATATGCCATAACGTGTACCATCTCTCTGGAAGTTGTTTTATTTTTGAGTCACTCCTGGCTGGGTTCAAGGCTAAATCTTGACTCTGCATTCAGAGATGACTCATGACAGTGCTCGGGCGACTGGGGAAGAAGAGGGGTCTACAGTGTTAGGAAAACATAACAACTACACTATTTCTCTGACCCCAACATACATTTTAAAAAGGATTCCAACTTTCTGACAAATTACTTTCTAGAAACCTTTAACTTTCTGCATTCACTAGGAATCAAAATATTTCCTTTACCTCAAGTTTTCATTGGAAAACAGCAAGACAAATTCTGATATTTGTTATTTGGGTAGCTAGATTTTTACTTTTTATTTCTTTTGTGTGTGTTTAGTAAATTAAAAGGAAGCAAAATTAAATATATCATTTTTTCCTTCATGTGTTTTAATTTAATGATAAAGGTTAATGTGAAATTTATTTTCTCTTGATCTTTCCTGATTTTTGAAATTCTTTCTTTTTTAAATGGAAGCTGATCTATTTTATTTTATTATTATTTTTTATCTTCTTTTAAAAAATATTTTATTTTAATGAATCATGGTGGGGCTGGATTGATAGCACAGCGGGTAGGGTGTTTGCCTTGTATGTGGCCGACCTGGGTTCAATTCCTCCGCCCCTCTCGGAGAGTCTGGCAAGCTACCGAGAGTATCTTGCCCCCACGGCAGAGCCTGGCAAGCTCTCCATGGCGTATTCGATATGCCAAAAACAGTAACAAGTCTCACTATGGAGATGTTACTGGTATCCACTCCAGCAAATCAATGAGCAATGAATGATAGTGATACAGTGATACAGTGAATCATCTTGAGATGCATTTACAGACTTACAGACTTTCATGATTGCATTTCAATTAAACAATGTACAAGTACCCACCCTTCCACCAGTACTCTTCCCCACCCCCAATGTTCCCAGTATCCCCCCACCCCCACCCCTTCCCTCCTCCAGCTTCTGTGGCAGGCACGATCCCTCCTACTCTCTCTGTCTTTTTGGGTGTTATGGTTTGCAATACAGGTAACATGCAGCCGTCATCTTTGGTCCATTATCTACTTTCAACATGCATCTACTATCCTGAGTGATCCCTCCAACCATCATTTATTTAGTGCTCCTCTCTCCATCCCAGGTAGCTAGATTTTTAAACTGAAGTTGGCTACTTAATAACTTTCAGCAGCTTGAGTTGGCTAATTTTGGGGAAGGTCATGGCGACTTTCTAACATTCATGTGAGCGGTGTATAAGAACATTTTCTATAATGGACTAATAGAAGGTTTCAGACAAATTATGTGGTGATATACTAATATAATTATTTTTAAAAAGGTTTCTGTGAGACCTAAGTGCATTAACTTATTTACTGCCCTTGGAAGAGTTCCTTACATTTAGAAAGTGTTATATATATATTAATTTACTCCTGTGAGCTGTTCACTTGCAAATTCATTAATTTAGCAAATAATTTATAAGTTCTTTCAACTAGAGAGAGTTTAGAAACTGGGTAGGAAAGTGCTAATAGGTGATTTTACTACTGGCTATGGTATTCTAGTTATAAGCCATATGTTTTAGAGGGCAGAAAAATAGTGTAGCTGGTAGGGTACTTGCCTTGCATGCGGCCAACCAGATTTGATCATGGGCACCAAGTATGTTTCCCCAAGCCCCATCATGCATGATCCCCTACCACAGTGTCAGAAGTAATGCATGGACACCTCCAGGGCTGGCCCCCAAACCAAACAAACAAACAGAATATATATATATATATATATACATATATATACATACATATATATGTATAATGTATATTCTGTTATATATATATGGACTGGAGTCATAGCACAGTGGGTAGGGCGTTTGCCTTACACACAGCTGACCCAGGTTCAATTCCTCCGTTCCTCTCGGAGAACCCCACAAGCTACCGAGAGTATTCCACCCACACGGCAGAGCCTGGCAAGCTATACCCATGGCATATTTGATATGCCAAAAACAGTAATAACAAGTCTCTCAATTGAGACGTTACTGGTGCCTGCTTGAGCAAATCAATGAGCAACTGGATGACAGTGCTATGTATATATTATAAAACTAGTCTAGGGGCTGGGAGAGAGCGAGCAGCTGGTCATCATTCCTAGCTCTGCCTGACCAGGTGGTTTGGTTTGGGGCCCCACTAGAACCCCCAAAGCACCTTTGGGTGAAGCAGCTCCGGAATCCCAGCACCCCCGGGGTGACCTAAGTGTGCCTTCACTGCAGGGCCGCACACATTGCATCTTTGACCTCCTGCACAGAAATATCTGCCTCGCTGGTTGAGAGCTACTAGTAGAGCTACCAGAATTTCTGAGTCCAGGCAGGAACTCCTCTTCTCCCCCACTCCAAAACCAACAGCCAAAGTACAGCCACTCGACTTCTGTTCAAGAGGAAGGTAGACATGGAGGGGTTAGGTACCAGGTAACCTAGGGAAAGTGACCAGCCATTGAAAGTCTTGCCCACATGCAGGGTAGCTGTTGGGGCAGGTAGCTGGGGTAGGGCAGGCAAAGATACGAATCAATGCAAAACAGCTTAGCTGGGGAGGTGGTTAGTGTGCATGGCTCCCACAAACCTAACTTTTGATCCTTTAATTTCTTGGTAAACGTGGCCCCTGGTTGCTGGGGTCTGGCCAAAGGCACAGAGGCGATTTTGGAGTATCAGGAGGTTGGGTGATTGATATTATATGACTGAAACTCAAACAGGAAAGCTTTGTAACCGGGATGACAAGTGATACAAGTATATTCTTCAGAAGGATTTTTTTCAAAAACTATTTAATAAAAAAATAGAGTCATTTGCTTAATTTTGTGTTGTATCAGTGGTAAAACATGTGAGTTTTCCAGAGCTAGCTTTATTTCAGTCATCTTAACCATTTGGCCAGAATGAACACATAGATGCTAATTGCCTAACTAAAATGATCATAAATAATATATTATATAAATATAATTAAATCAGCAAGAGTTTTTATTTAAAACATTCAAAGTTTTCATTGGAACATATCTACATGAATGTTATCAAAAAACTGCTATATCACTGATACATTCAGTTACCTACATAAATCTCACACAGACTGGAATGCTTTTCTTATCCAAAGTGGCTAATGAACAAGTATTTTATATCTTAATGTTTTATAGTTAACTTAAAAATTTTTAGTCAAAAAGAAGTGATAAAATAAGAAAAACAAAAAGACAACAAGAAAAATTCTTACTTAAAGTATTTGTTGAGAAAAGACAAAGATATTCTTCTGAAATCAAATGAGCATGTCAACATTTCCACATTTCTTGCATAAGATGGCTATGTTAGGTGACAAGTGTTTGTTTTAGTGTTGTACAAACACCAGGTAAACCAAGTGTGACTATTCAACAGGATAATAGTCTTCCTCTCTTAAAGTTGATTTGCGAATGTTTTATGGAAGTTGTGCTTTTTCCACTCCAGAAAATACAAGTAGGATTTTATTCTTTTGAATCTGAGATTTTAACTACATGCACATAACAATGTGCAGTCCATCTTTATGCAAATGATTTAAAAGGCAATGTGCCCAAAGGGCTGTTTTATAGCATTATTTGGTTTTATTTCTTTGCAATCAATACTATACAGCTAACATGGCCATGTAAATTCATGAGAAGTTTTTCTACTGAAACTCAAACAAGGTCACCTGCCTTTGAAGATCAGTCAGATAAAAGTGACACTGTTTCCACACCAGTACTAAAAATATTGTGCATAGCCTCTTTAGAGAAATAGTGACACTATTTTATAAAATATTTAGTTCATTGCATTTGATTGGTTTGCAAATTTTCATTTTTTATGGGGGGGCGCGGTGAAGTGAGAATGAGCCACAGCTGGGAGAACTCAGGGCTTAGTCCTGGCTCAATGCTTGGGGGTCACTCCTATAGTATTGAGAATGGAAACCAAATCAGCTGTATGCATGTTAAGTGTCTCACTCACCACACCGTCTTTCTGGCACCAGATTAGAGTTTCATTGCTAATTTAGCTGACGGCATTTTGGACACGTTTTATTACGATTCATACTTGTTTCCTTTTACAATATTTTTCAAATGGTTCATAAGGCTTCTCTACTTGTTTTACCTGCAATTAATCAAGTTTTTTTAAGCACATGTGTGTATAAAGATGATGGACCTCGTACTGCATCTTGTAAAAATGCAATACACAATTTAAAAAATGCAATCTTGTTTTTTTATGCTTTTGGATTCATTCTATGACACATACTATAAAAATGACTTGTAGCATTTTAAAAAGCCCAGCTGGTTAATATAGTAAATAATGTCTTTTCTCTGTATTGGGGAGTTACTGTCTTTATCTCTCTTCTCGTTCTGCTTTTCATTGGATAATGTTTACTTCAAAACTTAAAAAGCTTAAAATGCTTAAAATGAAGGTAACTAGGCATAACTTAACTCTATGCTTTCTGTGCATTTGTTTTATACGTATACAAAACAGTGTATGTGTGTTTTACTTCATTCCTTTCTTAGTATCTTAGTCAATTAGAAGATAGCTAACTGAGAACATAGCTAGCTTATCATGGATTATCATCATGACTTTCTCTAAAATACTAGAACTCTTTAATTCACCTAGCAACAATCCAATAACACATATACTACAAACTTTATGCATTGTTCTGTTCATTATCGACCATTTTAGTTTCAGAAATCTGATATCATGATTTTCCCCAGGTTACCAACAAGAAAAAGGGAGTATGGAGAAATAAGAACTTTTCTCAAACCAGAGCTGAAATTCAAAACCAGAAAGCACCCTCCTCTTCTGCATCATAAACCACCTCCTAAATTCCAGAGTATCAATCCCTAAATAATATTAATAAAGTGAAAAAAAACAAAGAAGGAACATATAAAATTTTATTTCTATCTTAAAATTAAACATTTTATCTTTTTAGTTTAAATTGTGTTTGGTCACCTGCAGCGGCACTGACCAGAGGTTACTCCTGGCTCTATGATCAGGGGCAAGAATCACACCCGATGATTCATTGTTAAGAGCAGCCTACTTCAATATCATATTCTACTTGCTTTATCATATATATAAATTGACCAAATGTGTGTGTATATATATACATATATATACTTATATCTAATTATGAAGGACACATTGGTAGAGTCAGGGCAATTACAGGCTAAAAGTCAAAGACTGAGAAACAATTTTATCCATTAAAAGTCTGGGGTAGCCAGACTTATGTAAGACAAGATAGACTTCAAAATCAAGAAGTCTATAAGAATAGATGGCCATTTCTAAATGACCAATACATCAATACTTAGGGAAAAACTCAACTCTCATACACATATTATATTATATACTTATTATATACAGACACATTCCTCAAAAGTTTGTATATTTTTTTTCAGTACACATAGGTCATTATTCAAAATAGATTGCATGCTATGTCAGAAACCTACAAACCTTATCTCCATAAAATCAAGAAGATAGAAAACATGTCTACTTTCTTCTCAGACAATGATGCTTTGTGAATGAAAATTAATCATCCACAGAAATGGGTATAAATATCAAACACTTAAATTTATTTTTTAAAAAAGATTATTAAGTGACCATCAGGAACAAAGACCTGAATGGAAGCCATCTGAACTCAAAATCCAGTTTCCTTGGCAAGGTTTAGCCCTGGATACTCCTTCATGACTTCAAGAGTCAAAACAGAGCAGCTGAGTAAAGGCCAATCAAGCCAGCTTTGGAGAAACTGCATACTCCATTCTGATATGATTTATGTTGTCACGGCCCTCTACTCTAGTGTAAGAACCTTCCCTTATTTTAGGGTGCACTCCACTTGGAGTTACCCACATCCCAAGTAAGGGTATGTAATTTATTTCTTTTATTTTGCCCAACTACCTTCTGTCTAATATGTTCTTAATGAAATTAATCTATCTTCCTTCCCCATCTTCTTTGGAAATTCTTTTTGGGGAAGTAAAAACAAAAACCTGAATCCAGGTGGAGATGGTGATGATGTCTTTCATCAGTCCTAGTGTGTCCTGATATACATTTACCACCAACAGTAATAGAAAAGCACAGGGTCTGGACAGATGGTGCAATGCGGAAGGTGTTTGCTTGTGTTGCATACAGCCAACCTGGATTCTCAGCCTGGTACCCCATTTGGTCCCCTGAGCCTTGCCAGAGTGACCCCTGATTGCAGAATCATGAATAAACCTTGAGAAAAGCTGGTGTATGATACAAAAAACAAACAAAAAAGTAGCAATTGGGAGAAGTTTGACCCATAATTTATATGGATGATATAATAATTAATGAGTTTATATATTTTGTTATTTTTAAATGTAAGAACAAAATAGTAGTCTTAGTATTTCTTTGATTGGTTGATTGGTTTTTTGCCTATATCAAGTTCTTTACCACATTTCTTTTCAAAGAAAACCACCATGATTAACTTGGGGCTTAATTCATCAGACAATTCGCATCTATTTTTATAGAAAATTTGTTATCTATTGTTTCTTTCCTTTATGGGTTCAAAAATTTACAGACATTATTCAACCTTCATGCAGTAACTTAATTTTGAAATTTAATTTTCCACACCACATATGCTGTTGAGGTATTCCTATAATTTTCTAAGTTTCTTATTCCTGGGTAGGAACATATTACCAATATTTATCCACTTACCTACTGATTGCAAAGCTACTAATGGCTATGCTTTAATGAAAAGCTTTTCTTATTATAGAAAATCTTCCCATTTGACCCACAGAAATGAAACTCTTTCTGCTTGCATCTTAGATCAGAAGCATTCCAAGATTCAAGGCACATACCCTATACGATAACACTTCCTCCCTCAGAAATGTCTCTGGTTTATTCTCTTGCTTTCAGCATCAAATTCATTGCAGCACCACATTTCTCAAGAACACAGTGAAACAAATATTTTGTATTATATTACCTTGGCTTAATGGTATCTTAAAAGAACTCAGGTATTACAGAAGAAAAAAAGTAACTTATTAAACTGACACCTGGAATTTATTTCAAAAATGCTAATGTCATCACCAAAGTCTTTACTATAAAGCCTTTCAATAAGCTAAAATCCCATGAGTACCAAATAAAACCAAATTCTTATTAATGCTTCAAAGTAAATACCTTCCACCTCTATTTTCCTTTTAAGCAGCTTGGTTTGCGCCCCTGACCTAGGCGCTAGCTACACTAATCTGGAGTCTCCATTCTATACCTAAGAGTTTGACAGCATGATCTTTGTTAATGCTGCTCCTCTGTCATCCTTTTGAGCTCACTGAATATGTGCAATATCTGTTTGTTGAAGCTGTTGGAAGCAGGCAGGGACACCCTGCTGTGCATTAGAATAGGTAACTGTGTCCCTAAGCTAAATCAGCACAAAAATATGAAAGTCACAGAAATGCAGTTCATTGAGAAGAGACCCTATGAAATTCCAAATTTCCAATGAAATCCCTAAAATTGGAGTTTTCCACAGAAGCAAATGCTGTGATAAGAATATCTTACCTTGGTGGCAACATTGGTGATGGAACACTGTGTGTCAGAAACCCTCCTGTGAATAATGTTGCAATTACGTTTCTTCTACAAAATATGGGGAAAAAATTAAAAAGTTCAATAAAAATTAAAAAAAAGAATATGTTAGAAGACCATCAGCAGTTCCCAGCACTACTGGCAATGCCTCACAGCAGTTTAGGAAAACCTTAAAACTTACTGATACTGTCTCTTGAATATGTTCCTCCTACTTCACCTCTCACATTTCCCAAATCAATTAATTTTGCTTCATTCTCCAGCTCCTCCCCAAATTCATTTTTTAGCAAGGGCAGGCAATGCGAACCCGAAAAGAACCTGGCAGAAGTCAGGGACTTCTTTCTTTTCTCTGAAGAGTAAATTCCTCTCTCCAGTCTGAATTCCAAGATTCCCTGAAAAATCAGGTGGTGCTGGTTAGCGAGTCCAGCAGTAGATCAAGCGGAACTCAGGCAGCCTGACGACTGCCAAGTAGATTTGGTGGGACACAAGTGCCAGCACCATGGAGATGCCCATGATGGATTCCTGATCCTCTTGGACTCTTCCCTGGATGACAGAGTGAAGAGTAAGGCACTAGATTGCCCTCTGGTCATTATTGCTTTTGTCCTTACCTTGCACAAGTCTTCTCCAAGAAAAAATCCTTGTCTCAACTTGCTCTTTCTCTTTCCATTCTACCTCACCTCTGATCACAGAATCATTGGATTCAAAGTAAGAGTTGAGAATAAAACAAACAAACAAAAAAGACTAAAAAGGTACAATAAGATCCAATAGATATTTTTTTCTTAGGTTTGAATTAACCAAAGCAGGAAGCGTTAGCCTCATATAGGCAATTGATTCGAGAGGTCTTGCAGTATCTTTTTTTAAAAATTTTTAAAAAAATTTTTAAAAAAAATTATTGAGCCACCGTGAGATACAGTTACAAAGCTTTCATATTTGATGTTCAGCCATACAATGATCGATCACCCATCCCTCCGCCAGTTCAAACTTTCCACCACCAATATCCCCATTAATCCCTCCACTTCCATCCCAGTCCTGACCCTGCCTCTGCAGCAGACTATTGCTCAGATACTCTCTCTCTAGTTTGGGGCATTATATGTTGCTCGGATATTCCCACCACCATTCACGCCTTACTCCCAGGGTCAGACGGTAGATCATTTATTTTCCATTTTTCACTTTCATATCAGGAAAGGTCGTGCGCTTCAGAGGAATAGTCCTGATACCCACATACTGGAGTCATGCTTGTAGAAGAAGCTTGTGGTTGCCGGGATTCCATCTGGAGAAGGCAGGGAGACTGCACCTGCTCCATCTGAGGTGACTCGGTGATATCGGCTCAGCATGGGATTGGAGAATTCTTCTTCTTCGGTGTTGCGGTGCCTCTTGACTGCTGTGTGCAGCAAGATGGCGCCGAAGGCAGGTTGGAGGCATGATTTCCAGCTTCAGGGCAGACTGGGGGATACCTAACACTCTTAATTTTAAATCAATATTCTGAAATGTACTACCTAGATGAAAAAGTCAGTCTCACCTCAGGTAGTCAGATTCTTTCAGCAGGGCGACACTGGAAGTGCTTCATCAATTTGGTAGTTACCATATTTTTTTTTCCTTTTTTTAATCTTTTTTTTAAATAAAATTTATTTTTTTAATTAGTGAATCACCATGAGAGTACAGATACAGATTTACACATTTTTGTGCTTGTGTTTCCCTCATACAATGTTCGAGAATCCATCCCTCCACCAGTGTCCATTCTCCACCACCAACGAACCCAGTATCCCTCCAACCCCCGAATCCCATCTCAGTATCTCGATAGTCTCCCTGCATACAGGACTCCCTGCATCGGGTGCACTTTATTGCAAGAGATAAAGCTGATGGCAGCATCTTCGAAACTCCACCCTCCTTCCTTTTACCATGGAGGAAAAATACACCTGTCAGGAATCCTCACTGGTCCCATGTGCCAAGCCACTTGCCTTCAGGAATAGCTGCATCTTGAGCCGCAGGATACAGAGCCAGCCCTAGTCGGCCCGTGCTCGGCTCCGGCCGGCCGGGTTTTCGGCCCGGGCGCCCATGCCCCTGCAGAGCCGGTGGATGTGGAACAAGCCGGAACCAGAGACAGCTTTAGGAATTGGGGTTCCAGCAAGTGCCTGCACCCATGTATGGAGACTGTGAATTAAGCCTTTGCCCCACGCCGGCTAACGGAGGAAAGAACCTTCCTTCTTGGTCTCTCTCCCCTCGGGGAGAAGGCGTGGAGTCCGACATTTTGTGGGTCCGTTGAGAAGGTACGAACTTGGTGGCGCGGAAAAAAAAAAAAAAATGTGTGCTTTGAACTTGAAACAGCCGCAGGATACAGAGCCAGCCCTAGTCGGGCCCGTGCTCGGCTCCGGCCGGCCGGGTTTTCGGCCCGGGCGCCCATGCCCCTGCAGAGCCGGTGGATGTGGAACAAGCGGGAACCAGAGACAGCTTTAGGAATTGGGGTTCCAGCAAGTGCCTGCACCCATGTATGGAGACTGTGAATTAAGCCTTTGCCCCACGCCGGCTAACGGAGGAAATATGTAATTTCTGGCAGAATTTTCCCAGGACTTTATACAGAAATCCAAAATCGACTTAACATTTATAATTGTCATCAATGTGAAAGGGTTCCATTTGAACAGGTCAGACTTGGGGGGGAAACTCCAAATAATAACAGTAAGTTTTTGTTGAAATATTGAAAGTTCTTAATGTAACAGCCACCTCTGGACTATGAGCTAAGCAAAAGCCCCACGCTGGCCAACGTGGCGTGGAGTACACCATACTATGAGGCGCAGGAAGGGGGATGAGGGGGAAAAAATTAAAAAAAAAATGGAAAAGGAATAGCTGCATCTTGAGAGTTTACAAGAAATATTTCTGAAAGCTTAGTTTCGTCCATGAATAGGTTCAGTTTATTGCAACTCACTTCATGGGAATGATCAGTGCTGCGAAAAAACCAACCTTTCGTGCTCAGTCTTTGTTGCTTCTCTCTAACTTAGAGAAAAATATCAAGGACTACAGTTTGTTCTCTCAGGTTCAGTTATTCACGGTCTTAATCACAGGTTCCCTAACATATTTGTCTTATTACCCATTTTCAGAAAAGAAAGCATATTTAGTGTCCCCCTAGGGGGTGACTTTTAAAAGCAAACAAAGCGCCCCCTCCAATTTCTTCCCAGGCTACTATCACCCACATTTGGATTTTCCCAGCATATTGCTGAAGCATGTACTTCTTTGAAACACTGCTCTACCTTCCAATTCTTCAGAATGTGCTTATATTTTAAAATAGACATTTTAAGAAGTGATAAATATAAAATGAGGTCAAGTTATATTGTGTAATGATATGGATTTTAATACAATTGTCACAAGCTAAAATATTATAATAAAATATCATTTATGAACTTTTATTTCAAAATAGGGTCAGGGCTCTAATGCATCCTTATGTGAAGAGGAAATTTGGACATATGGAAGAACACCAGGGATACCGAGGCCCAATAAAAATTTCATGTGCGGAGGAGGAGAAGGCGGACAGTAAGCGGGTCCTCAGATGAAATACCCTTCAGACACTTTGGCCTTCAAATTCTAGCCTTTCAAACAAAATACAATTATTTTGGGGGCTACAGTAATATCATAGTGAGTAAGGTGCTTGCCTTACATGTGGCCAACCCCAGATTGGACTGTCAGCACTCCATATGGATGCCTGAATTTCAGCCAAGAGTGATTTCTCAGTGCAGAGCCAGGACTAAGCCCTAAGCACCATTCGGTATGGCTCTCTCCAAAAAGTTAAAGCGATGGATGTTGTTTCCATTACTTGGTGTGTTGTTAGTTCTGATAGTTGTGCAAGGCCCATGGAGGAGTTTGGTACAGCATCCTGTATCTGCATCCATGTGATGCACTGGCGCACAGGGCAGTCTGTTTCCTCCATCAGATGGGCTAATCAATGAGTTTTCCATGATTACTTGCATGAAGTTGTTTCTGTCCTAATACTCACTTGCCACATATCACTCTCACATAATCTACACTTTTGCATGCGTGTGCATATTATTGGGACCCTTATTCTCTGTACCTCAGCTCTATATTTTATCATTCCTCTATAATTTAAATTGCTAGAGAGAGAACAGAAATACACTTCTACATTGCACACTGTGAAATAACCAATACCAAGAATAGATCCTGGACGAGAGGGACTGTTCAATAATTATTTGCCTCATGAAATCAAGATCAGTTTTAGGCGTAGGTTAGCTTCATTGGCTATAGAGAACAAAAGAATGCTGTGACATAAACACATCCATTGTTGAAGTTTAATAAGGGTTTGTTAATTGATTCAAGGCAGTTTGTAATATCTTCTCCAGAAAACCTAATAATAGCTAAATTTTGTTCTCTTATAAAATTCATTTTCCCCTTTAAAAACAATTTTATGTGGTTTACTTCAAATTTAACAAAACATGTATAATGCATGCAGTGCTTTAGGCATAGTTCTCAAAGTTTATAAAAATTGACAGTTAATCCTCATAATAATTCTTTGCTGGGTTTAAAAAAAAACAAATGCAATCTTCTAAAAAGTGATTTTTCTGGGTGATTGTAAGGAGGAGATGAGGTTGTTTTAAGCCTTGGCTGGTCAGCAATAACTTCTTATGGATTCGGAGATCAATAGATCCTTTAAAACTCAGATTAGTAGCAAGAAAGAGAGAACTGGGATTCATAACTGTTGATTTGATTTAGGACATAGGGAATGTATAACCTAGAGATTTATTTTTAAAAATCATCCCTTCAGTGGCATTTTAATGATAATTTATATTGGGTTCAATTATATACAGTCTTAGGGGAAAATATATTGGTTTATAGTATCATGTCAAAATCTATGAAGAGTCTGAAAATGTATTCAATTTGCAAGTTATGAAGTTAGCTTCCACCATTTTTCTATGAATACATTGACAAAAGAACTAGACTTCTGATTCAGAGACTGTGAACTTTACACCAGAGTCCCTGCAGGTCATGTTTTTTATGGGTTCACACCAGCTCCTCTTTTCGTACAAATCACAGGGAAAAATACAGAGGTCCCGGCATATATGCATTCACAAAGGGTAAATGTCACAGCAGCGGGGATCTTCCACCTGATAAAAGGACCTCTGAGAAAACTTGTATGAGTTTTTGTACTCGAGAGAGACATTACAGGTTATTATCCTTGACAGCAAACAAGTTTGCACTTTGTTCCAAAGGAAGCTTTTTAACCTGTCTTCCATAGCTGTTCCCGTACACAGAATCCTTGAGAAGCTAGTCCAGGAAGAACAGTTTCCGTTAGAACTACAGGAACACAAAATGACCGATGAAGCACTGTTTCCCAGTCTGTTGACATTCTCTTACTCTCTTTAAGCTCCGTCATGAATTGTTGAGAGACATCCAGCACCTGGATGTCCCCATTCTTTTCTTTGTTGAGAAAATAATCTATACAATTACAGAAACATTCCTACGGTTTCTTCTGAAATTCACTTAGAATATTAATTTGATTTGCCACACAAAATCATTTATGCATTCTGCAAGCCTTTAATGATCACATATTATGCGTTGGATGCTATGTTAGAAAGCAGGCAAACAATTGTAAACAAATCAGACTAAAAACCTCTTTTTTCTGGAGGTTAGCAACTGACAATATAATTTAAGAAACATAAACTTTGTTAGTAACAAAGATATATAATAAACAATGATGTTTTTTGTGCAGGCTCAAGTGACCATATGTGTTTGCCAGGGATTAAACCTAATTTAGGCACAGGCAAATCAAGCACCCTGCCCGGTCTGACCCACGTGGGTACATATTTTTAAGGCTAAAATTAAATATTTTAAGATGGTTCCTTTCGTCTATATTTGTAATTATTAAAATGAAGAAAATTAAACTCTTTGAGGGTCTCAAATCTGAACCAATGAAATAATTTTATGCATTTTTGCTAGCTTATATGTTCAAATTAAATTTGATACTACAACTCATTCGAAATTCATTTTCCTCTCTCATGCTTGCAGTGCCATCATATATTAATATCAAACATGGGTCAGATTTTCCATTTTTTAGTAATGTAATTGACTATATTATCTCTTCCATGTTACATTAAGGATACAACCTAGGAACATTACAATATTCTCATTAAAATATTTTTAGATAGTATGATTTTAAATAATAATTAATATTAACTATTTGTAAGGATGTTGTAAGTAAAAATAACTTAGCTTTGTCTTCACAACAGAAAGAATGACTAACTACTATAGATAAATCAAAGATACTTCAAGATATTTAAGCCACTGCAGCCTTGAAATTTTAAATATTTCTTAGATCTTGTTCTCAGCTCTCAACTGAAGGAATAAATCTTGTCTAATAAAATTGTTGCAATACAATCAAGCCAAAATGTGTGAATAAGATGAAAAGAAGTAAGAAAATAAGAACATGCAATATAATATTCTTTTGAACCATAAATTTTACAGGGAAACCTCAAATTCTTATTTAACATCATTAGAATATTTAATGATGAATTTATCCTTTAATGCTTTCCTCATTTTCCTCCAGTCAGTTTAAAAGCAGAAATATGTTCAGAGAATAAAAATTCAAATTATTTTGGGTGACAACAATTTAGTTTATAATCTAATTTGAATAAATTTCTAAAAGTCTGACTTGTATCAGAAGGAAGGTGATTGTATAGAGTTTAAAGTCTGATCATGCTAATGAGTACCTGCAGTCATTAGTGGCAGAAATATGCAGGATAAATGTTTTGCAGTCATTATTATATTGATTGCCATCGAATAGATTTTTATCTCAACACACCTACAATTTGTTTAGGATATAAATGATTTTTAAATGTAGTTCTATGTTAGATCTACACTATTAAGGGTTTTTTATTTGTTTGTTTAATATGTTATTTTAAAAGGTTATATGGGCTAGGGGCATGGGGGGGTTAGGGGTGTGAGGGGGCGGGGTGGAGCTATACTGGGATTCTTGGTGGTGGAATATGAGCACTGGTGAAGGGATGGGTATTTGAGCATTGTATAACTGAGATTTAAACCTGAAAACTTTGTAACTTTCCACGTGGTGACTCAATAAAAAATTTTTTAAAAAAAGGTTATATGTAGGCATAGATACAGAAAAAATATATCTGTTATATATGCATGCATGCTGTAAACTAGAATCTAGTTCAGTTGTTGTACATATTGGAAAAGCAACAGGTGATTTTTTAGGACATATCAATAAATCTATCAATAAAACATTTAGTTTAAGTTTTAAATGGAAGGAATGCAAGAAGAAAAGGGGAAGGGAAAAGAAAAAGGAAGAAAGGAAGAAAGCATAGAAAGGAAATAAGGAAGGAATGGAGGAAAGAAAGAATGAAAGGAGGAAAGATAGAGAGAAAGAAAGAAGGAAAGATAAAAAAGAAGGAAAGGATAAAAGAAAGGAGAGAAATTAGTAGTTTAAATCTTTCCTGAGTAAAACGGCTTAAAAATGGTACACTTTATCAAGAAGTATTTCATTTTTTATAATATAATTCATCAGTAAATGTACAAAAGAAACTTATTTCATGTTTCTACATTTTGTTGATAATGTAGAGGCAAATAATATTTACCATCCTTTGATAGCTGTGCAGGACACAGAACTGAGATTTCCAAGCCTGCTCAGATCGGGACTGGGCCTCAGCCACCCAGATTCCCCATTTTCCAGTAGCTTGGCGATCAAACCCACAAACTGCTCGCCCCCCTCTCCCATCAGCAGCCAAGAACAGAAAAAAAGCTCTGTTTTGTTTACAAAACAAAGCTCTCAGAAGTGACCTTCTATTGTCTAGTTCTCCCTCTCGGATAACCCGGCAAGCTACCTAGAGTATCCTGCCTGCATCACAGAGCCTGGCAAGCTCCCTTTGATATGCCAAAACCAGCAACAATGATGGGTCTCATTCCCCTGACCCTGAAAGAGCCTCCAATGCAGCACTGTTGGGAAGTAAAGAGAGGCTGCTAAAATATCAGGGCTAGGACGAATGGAGACATTACTGGCACCCTCTCAAGCAAATCAATAAACAATGGGATGACAGTGATACAGTGATCTTTTGATAGAGAAATGACTGGGCTGGAATTAGATGTAGGACGCTTATCTACATGTGTGGCTGATCCAGAATCATTCTTTGTCACCCTATATGGTGCCCCTGAGCCTGCCAGGAGTCATTCTTGAGCACAGCACCAAGAGTAAGTCCTAAGCATTGCTGAGTGTGACCCAAAATCCAAATCCAAGTGACCTCATATTTGTTATTTATTTATTTTGTTTGTTTTTGGGGTCATATCCAGCTGTGCTCATCGGTTACTCCTGGCTATATGCTCAAGGATCATTCTTCGTGGTGCTAGGGGACCATATGGTAATGTGCCAAGTATCAAACTCAGGTTGGCTGCTTGTAAGGCAAGAACCTTGTCCACTGTACTATCTTTGTGGCCCCTGCTTTGTTTTAGGAATGTAGATATTTTGTGATAAAGAGGTGACCAATAATAAAATTTTGTGGCAAAAATGCAATTTTTCATTGGTTATAAAGAAAGCTACAGTTATGCCATTTTTTCACCCATTTCTCAAGTGGGTGAGAAATGTAGGAATCTGAATGTCTCTTTTGCATTGGAATGCCAAGGACTTTGATTTTGGGTAAATAGGCATTTATTTTCCATTTGGTCTTTGTTTCATGGGTCCCTGACTTAGAGTTTCCTGCATTTGTATATTGGTTGGATACCTGATTCCATTCTCATGTTCTCTCTTTCTCATTCAGATTGTTATAAGGGGTTATAAGGAGTTTATCATTGTGGACTCAACATTTTCCTGCAGCATTCATTTTGCAGTCCATTACCCAAAATGTAGATGATCCCTATCACAGTCCAAATACTCTGTCCTACAAACTTACACTGGATTAATCATCAATCCTTTGCTTTGGAAAAGGGCTGAATTTTAGCGGCTTATTTTCAATCGTTCTGCATCCCTGCTTAGTACTGCAATGTTACTCGTGAGTAACATTATCAAAACCTGCCTTTTATTGCAATGTGTTCCTCATAACACTTGTGACTATCGTAGATATTGCGTTTAAAATTTATCTTGTCCTTGTCATCTTAAGCTTCTCACCATGCACATAGTCTTCCTTGTCAGGGAATCCTACTTCTCCCTTTTGAATTTTTTGCACAGCTGGATCATTGTTGTTTGTTTTGTCCTCCACCAATTTTTGACAAATTCCATTGTATTCACTGTTTGGAATCTTCTAAACTGAGCCTTGCTTTGCACCAAAGTCAACAGAATTGCTTTTTTTCTGGCATGGTAGATAGAAATTCCAACTTGCTAATTGTTTTATATATCTTTCTACAAAACAATTTGGTGGGAACAGATGGCTGCAACTGCCTGGGATTGGCAGCCAAAACCACTAATAAACTACCAATAATCTTTGGCACCTACACTAGTTCCTTCTTATTAGAACCCAGGGAACAGGTTAATAGAATTAGGATAATTCCTTCCTTACAGTCTCTTAGCTCTGAAATTTTCTAAAATAGGACAGGGACCATGGTTCACGGAAGCAGTTATAATTTTAACACCATCATGACCTTCCTACCGGGAGAACCACTGACATGAATCCTTTTTTAAGAACATGGAGTTTTTATTGTTGTTTTTCTAATCAAAGATAATTACTGTAGCAAATGAATGTTCGAAGGGAATTGCATCCTAGGTGGCTGCAGCATCCTTCGGTTTACTGTGATATGTTTCTAGCTAAATTACTTTTCACAGTAGTTGAGATGTGGCAGACTTACCTCCAGTGCTCTCCTATCTATATCATTGTTATCAGAATCTATCTCTCAATTGTTCTGTCTATATTGAGAGCAAAAGGGAGTACATTCTCAGTACATATTCTTCTGAGCAAAAAAATCACCGAAAATCTGCCCAAAGAAGCAGAATGCAGCAGCTTCAAAAATGATACCTTTTTTAAAAATGAAGTAGTCTACTTTGCTGACAAAGCATTTCTCTTGGAACTATTTACTTTGTGTTGATGCAAAATGTATTGAATATCTTCTTTCTTCATGTGGAATATTTCAACATTAACAGGAATGGATGTTTTTGTTTAGATGAAATATTCTCCAATTTGGGGAATATTTTTTATATGTATTATTTTCTGGAAAGGGATAAGATAACTGTGACAGAATTTATCAGCAATATTGAAATTGTGTACCAACATACTTATGCTTACATCTCACCATTAAAAGCAAACATGATAGGAAGGTTGCCAAATTCTGAAATCGTCAGTGACCTTGAATTATCACTTCCAATGCTCATCAGACTTCACATTTATCCTAAATGAGTTTTGATTGGGTAGTAATGATCTTGGGCCCTGTCTAGAAATGGTGCATTTTTCTAATGTATTATTAGAACGCATATTTGTTGCCTTTATTTCAGGATTGACTGTGTTCTTTTCCTTCAAGGATGTTCTTCATTACGGAAAAAAGTAGTTAATAGATATTATTTTGTCTAAACATATTTATTTAATTATGTTTTACAAGTACCCATGCCCCATAAATAAAAGTGGCATGCATGATCACATATTTGGCACACACACAGAGCAAATGAGAGAGAAGACAAAAGTGTATCCCAGCGACACTGAATATCAGCAATGAAGTCAAGGTCCTTTTGTCCTGTGATTTTTGTACTGTCTTTCACAATTTCAAGAATGTTTCCCGAAATGCCCTGCCACAGTGGCAGGGTGGGGTGGGGGGGAGATGGGATTGGGGAGGGTGGGAGGGACGCTGGGTTTATTGGTGGTGGAGAATGGGCACTGGTGAAGGGATGGGTTCCCGAACTTTGTATGAGGGAAGTATAAGCACAAAAGTGTATAAATCTGTAACTGTACCCTCACAGTGATTCTCTAATTAAAAATAAATAAATTATAAAAAAAGAATGTTTCCCGAATTTGTATAACGCTTTGGGAAGTATTGCCATTTTAACAATTTTAATTCTCCCAATCTATGAACAGGAGGTGTGCTTCCATTTCCTCATGTCCTCTTTTATTTCATGAAGTAACGTCTTGTAATTTTCTCTGTACATGTACTTCATCTCCTTAGTTAAGTTGATCCCTATAAGCATACCCATGAAATTCTTCAAGGAAGTGGACCAAACACTCTTAAAATTCATATTGAACAACAAATCCCCACGAATAGCTAAAGCAATTTTGGAGAGAAAGAAGATGGGAGGCATCACCTTCCCCAACCTCAAACTCTACTACAAAGCGGTCATAATTAAAACTGCATGGTACTGGAACAAAGGCAGAGCAGTAGACCAATGGAACAGGTTAGAATATCCCTACACACACCCTCAAATATATGATCATCTAATATTTGATAAGGGAGCAAGAAATGTAAA
Organism: Sorex araneus; assembly: GCF_027595985.1. Lineage (NCBI taxonomy): Eukaryota > Metazoa > Chordata > Mammalia > Eulipotyphla > Soricidae > Sorex > Sorex araneus. Next base: position 283,630,457 of record NC_073302.1, on the reverse strand, counting down.
GTGGAGCAAGGAAAGCCTCTTTAACAAATGGTGCTGGTAACACTGGACAGCTACATGCAAAAAAAAAAAAAATGGGCTCAGACTTATACCTAACACCATGCACAAAAGTCAGATCAAAATGGATTAAAGACCAGAACATTAGACCAGAATCCATAAGGTACATTGAAGCAAGGTCGGCAAAACCCTCCACACATTGAAGCTATGGGTACCATCAAAGAGGACTTGTCACTGACAAGGCATGTGGAAACAGGGATAAACAAATAGGACTATCTTAAACTGAGAAGCTGCTGTACCTCAAAAGATACAGCGACCAGAATACAAGACAAACTACAGTATGGGAAAAGATATTCACCTAATACCCATCAAATAAGTGGTTGATATTAAGGATTTACAAGGCACTGGTTGAACTCCACAAGAAGAAAACATCCAACCCCATCAGAAAATGGGGCGATGAAATGAATAGAAACCTTCTCAAGGAAGAAATCCAAATGGCTGAAAGACACATGAAAAAATGCTCCTCAACACTAATCATCAGGGAGATGTAGATTAAAACAATGAAATACTATCTTACATCACAGAGACTGGCCCATATCCAAAAGAACAAAATCAACCGGTGTTGGCATGGATGTGGGGAGAAAGGGACTCTCCTTCACTGCTGTGGGAATGCTGACTGGTTCAGCCCTTTTGGAAAACAGTATGGACGCTTCTCAAAAAATTAGAAATTGAGCTCCCTTTTGAGCCAGCAATACCACTTCTGGGAATATATCCTGGAGATGCAAAAAAGTATAGTAAAAGTGACATTTGCACCTATATGTTCATTGCAGCACTGCTCACAATAGCCAGAATCTGGAAAAAAACGAGTGCTGAGACTAGATGACTGGTTAAAGAAACTTTGATACATCTACACAATGGAATACTATGTAGCTGTTAGAAAAGATGAAGTCATGAAATTTTCTTATAGGTGGATCAACATGGAAAGTTATTATGTTAATTGAAATGAGTAAGAAAGAGAGGGATAGACATAGAAAGATTGCACTCATTTGTGGAATATAAAGTAACATAATGGGAGACTAACAACCAAGAATAGTCGAGATAAGTACCAGGAAGATTACTCCATAGCTTGGAAGTTGGCCTCACATGCTACGTGAAGAAGCAGCGCTGATAGAGAAGGGATCACCAAGAAAAGGGTGCTATGTGGGCCCACTATGGATGGGAGATACGGGCTGAAAATAGACTATGGACTGAACATGATGATTACTTAATACCTCTGTAGCAAACCACAACACCCAAAAAGAGAGAGAAAGCAAAAGGGAATGCTCTGCCACGGAGGCAGGGTGGGGTGAAGGGGACAGGGTGGGGGTGGTGGGAGGGATGCTGGGACCATTGGTGGTGGAAAATGTGCACTGGTGGATTGATGGGTACTTGATCATTTTATGACTGAAATGTAAGCATGAAAACTTGTAAGTCTGTAACTTTATCTCACAAGTGATTCACTAAAAAATAAAAATGTTTCCCAGGGCTGGAGCCATAGCACAACAGATAGAGTATTTGCCTTCCATGCAATCAACTGCGGTTCTATTCCCAGCATCCTATATGGTCCCTTGAGCACCACCAGCAGTGATTCCTTAGTGCAGAGTCAGGAGTATCCCCTGTGCATGCTAGGTGTGACTCAAAGGGAGGAAAAAACTCTTTCCCTTTCCCTCTGTTATATATATAGCCCATATATATGAATTTTTTTGCCTGGGTGCTTGTTAGGATGATGCTATACCTGGCACACATCAGACTTAGTTCTGGCTCTATACTTGGTCAACACTCCAGCAGTGCTCAGGGGACCACATGCATTGCTGAGAATCAACTGGTGGCCACATGCAAGGAAAGTAACATAACTCTGTAATTTCTTTGTAGCCCTTTCTTTTCACTTTTAAATATATAAAGAACAAAATATAGGAGATGAGTTTAATTGATCAGGTATTTAAAATAGTGTGTATGCACATGCTTGTGTGGGGAAGAAAGTTTGTTTGCAAGGATCAGACTAAAGGATTCACACAAAGGGATTTGTTTTAAGTGAACTGCAGGCTCCAACTCTTATTGTACATTTAATTATTATGTTTTGTTTGTTTGGGGCCACATGGAGCAGTGCTGAGTGTTAACTCCTGTCTCTGAGCACAGGAATCACTCCTCATGGGCCCGGGAGGCCTGATTGGTTGCAAGGAATAGAATTCAAGTCAGCCGAATGTAAGACAAGTGCCATAACACTGTACTCTCTCCAGCCGCCTACATTGAAATTTTTTTATTATATTAATAATTCAGGGCTGGAGTGATAGCACAGTGGTAAGGCATTTGCCTTGCACACAGCCAACCTGGGTTCGATTCCTCCACCCCTCTTGGAGAGCCTGGCAAGCTACCAAGAGTACCCTGCATGCATGGCAGAGTCTGGCAAGCTACCCGTGGCGTATTTGATATGCCAAAAACAGTAACAACAAGTCTCACAGTGGAGACGTTACTGATGCCCGCTTGAGCAAATCGATGAACAACGGGATGACAGTGCCAGAGTGCATTAATAATTCAAAAATTATTTAATTTGCATGCATAGTGTGTTGGTTGATACAGTATATGGAGATTTCATTTTAAATAAAACAATAAGAGCAGTTATACATTTCTCAGATTTGGGATTGAAAAGAGCTAGTATAGGATGTAAGGCATGTCCCTTGCATGACGCTGCTTTAGCTGACCTTGGTTTGATATTGGCACCTCTAAGGCTTCCTGGGCAATGCCAAAGGACCCTCCTGAGTGCAGAGCCTGGAAGGTCCCTGTGAAATACTGTGTGTGGTCCAATCCTGTCCCTTTCAAAGCATCTTTCTCCATTTTACTGTTCATCAAGGACTATTCCAAATGATTTATATATACAGCTCTTACATATCTCGCATCTACCATACTAAGGAGAGTAAAGAGAGAGAATATGAATAACCTGAGGGTGTGGCAGCAGAGATTTTACCCATGTCTAAGAAATTTGACTCTAAGACTATTGACAATATGTTTGAACATTTTAAGAAGGGGATATGTAGTAGATTTTAGAATATCACTTTTGGTGAAACAAGACCAAAAATGTTCTCATATTTGCTTCACTACTGTAATTGTTAACATTGGAACTTGAAACTTTTACAGCTTTACCGCGATATTATTAGCATGTAAAAATCACACCTCTTTAACATAGCTGGCATCATGCTTTGTGGCATAAGAAGATTTGTGAATGAGAAAATTAATGCTTAAAAATTATATAATTGTCCTACGTTATAATATGTTAAAAAGGACCAGGACTAAATAGTCATTTGAATCCAATGCTCAAGTTTTTCAGTTGCTTGGCTATACAGTAACAGTCTGAAAATACTAAGATGGATGGATTACTTTAAGGTGTAAATCATTTTCAAGAAATAACCAGCATTAGATAAAAAGGCAAAATCTCTCGGGTGCATAAGAGTGATGCTCATAGCCAACCAGGTGTAACTTTAAGTTTTATTTGCTTGTATAAAATAGAGATAAATATAAAACTGTATGCTGAATAAAGAAAGAAAGACATATTTGAGATACATTATAAAAAAAAAGATGACAACTAAGTTGGGACTTGAAGTTTGGATGAATTGGTCGGGCAAACGAACAAGAAAACAGATAATTAAGACAGATCAGAACAGCTTGAGCAAAGCAAAGTGAGAAACTGCAAGAGGATTGAGTTGTTCACTGTCAATGGATTTTAGAAAGTGTGAAAGGAAGTGACTGTGAAGAAGTTGAAAATGTGTCTGGGGTCAAGCTGTTAAGGTCCTTGTTTGTTTAAATAAGTCAAATGCAGTTGGCAATGAGAGTCATCATAGGTTTTTGTGCAGCGGAGTGGTGTGACTGGGTCACTTGCCAATAATTTCCTGAACATCATAATGTATAAAATATTCTTCAATCATTATGGAAATGAATAAAAACATAGTGTGCTTTTATCATGAGGCAAAAAGACAGCTATGCATACAAGAAGGTGAAATTGTTCTATAATAGATAAGCAAAATTGTAGATTCCTACACTAACCTCTTGATATGAGTCCTAGATTGAATTGGAATATTGAGAAAATTTTAATACTATGGATTTTAAAGGTTATAAAATACATGAGAACCAGATTTTGGCTATTGTGAATAGTGCTGCAATGAACACATAGGTACAAATGTCATTTCTACTGTGCTTTTTTGCATCCTGGTGATATATTCCCAAAAGTGGTATTCAGGGTCATATGGAAGCTCAATTTCTAGTTTTTGAAGGACTGTCCATATTGTTTTCCATTTGGCATTCCCACCAACAGTAAAAGAACATCCCTTTTTCCCCACATCCACACCAGCACTGGTTGCTTTTGTTCTTTTGAATGTGTGTCAGTCTCTGTGGTGTGAGATGGTATCTCACTGTTGCTTTTATTTGAATCTCCCTGATGACTAGCAATGTGGAGCATTTTTTATGTGCCTTCTGGCCATTTGTATTTATTTTTTGAGGAAACTTCTGTTTATTTCTTCTTCCCATTTTTTGATGGGGTTGGAGTTTATTTCCTTGTACAATTCTACTAGTGTCTTGTATATCCTGGTGCCAGGGAGAGTCCCAGCTCCTCTGTAACACTGAATGTGTGCAGAGTGGCTAACGAACTTCACTGGTTTAAAAACTAAAACAACAGAACCAAAAGAGAGGGCAAACACAAATCTAAGGACATGAAGAGAGGCCCAAAGAGCCTAGGTCTGCATGGGAGGTAGCCTGGAGTCAGGGGATTGGGGTTAGTGGGAGAGGGTGCAGACAAGGGGAGGAGGATCTATGCAGCAAGCAACAGCACTGTTCACAATAGCCAAAATCCGGAAACAACCCAAGTGCCCTAGAACGGATGCTACATCTACACAATGGAATACTATGCAGCTTCTAGGATAGATGAAGTCATGAAATTTTTATGTATGGATAGACATGTAGAGTATTATGCTAAGTGAAATGAATCAGAAGGAGAGCGACAGACATAGAAGAACTGCACTTATTTGTGGAGTATAGAATAATATCACCTGAGGCTGACATCTACCCAAAAACAGTAGATACAAGGGCCAGGAGGATTATCCCATGGCTGGAAACCTGCTTTATGAGCGGAGAGGAGGAGGCAGAGGGAATAGAGAAGGGATCACTAAGAAAATGATGGCTGGAGGAATCAGTCGGGATGGGAGATGTGTGCTGAAAGTAGATAATGGACCAAACATGATGGCCTCTCAGTGTCTGTGTTGTAAGTCATGATGCCCAAAGGTAGAGAGAGAGAGTATGGAGAATATTGTCTGCCATGGAGGCTAGGGGAGGGTGGGAAAGGGGGAGTATACTGGGGATATTGGTGGTGGGGAATGTGCACTGGTGGAGGGATGGGTGTTTGATCATTGTGTAATTGTAACCCAAACATGAAAGCTTGTAATTATCTCAGGATGATTCAATAAAATTAAATATATATGTATATATATGTATGAAAACCAAAGCAGAGAAGTTTACTGCTAGATATAATTGTCAATAAACTCTCTCTTTTTGGTCTTTAATATTGCTTTCATGATTTGTTTTTATTTTGGTATATATATACCCCATGAAGTCTTTCTAATGAAAACAGTGTGGGACATATTATGAAATACTTTTGTGGGAATCAATACATTTTGACAGTTATCAGACTATGAGATAAAAAATGCATCTTTGAAAATTATACAATAGGAAATCAAGCAAAATCGGTAGACCTCATTTTATTGTCTGTATGTTGTCTGTATATTTTATTGATTTGCATGTAAACCATGTAACAAGCTTGATAGGAACATATTGACTTCTCAGTAAGTATTTATAGAATCATGGGACTATACATATTTTCTCTAAACAGAAATGTGTTCAGAATCATGAATGTACAGGCCATCATAAATGTTTACTATAAATATTTAAATTTATTTTCTTTTATATCATTCTGTATCCAAAGTTGATTGCTTTCCAGCTCATAAGTGAAAGGTCACCACTTATAAGTAAAAGAAAATGAAATTGGTGACTCATAAACATATTTATTTAAATGGAATCAGGGCAGCAAAATCTAATTCTGTATATACTATTGTGAATTATTCATATTTTTATGGAAGTGGGCCACAAGCATTTGATGACATTTTGTAAATTCTAACATTTTTATTATGCTGAGTTCTATTGTGCTGCTGATTCACAGTTACTTTACAGGTGCCCTAAAATCCATAAATACTAAGACATTACCCCTCAGTACACATTGTTTTAATTACAATTATGTTTTCAAATAGCCTAATTAGTTGACAAGTCTTTGAATTACTCAGAAAATCAAATCGCTGAATTATTTTTGGTTAGTGGGAACAGTGATTCTAAAAGAATAAAATGCTAAGAAAAAATGGAATGGAGCTGACTCATTTCATAGTTAATTTATACTAAGGTTGCAACAGAATTGCTGGAATCATTCAAGTAAATATCAAGGTATATAATTCTCATGGGTTCTTAATTATATAATTGGCTGCATTATCCTAATATATGATATATATATATATAATTTAGATTAGAGAGGAAAAGTTACCATTTCCCACATAGTCTCATCAAAAATTAATAGAAAGCAGAATTTAATAAAAAAGAAGGCAAAACAGAATAATCACAGTTTAACTATTTACAAGAAAAGTTCAGTTTACATTGATCAGATTTTATTCATTCCTATGATCCTATGTCATAACACTTTTCCCTCTAACAACCTTTATCTTCATTCCTTCTCTAATCCTTCTTTCCTTAGATGGTAATACTAAGATGAGGGAAGATGTAATAATGGAGTAAGATGCTAACTAGCAATAAATAAGTATATGATCTTAAAACGTTCACATGTTAAAATATCTGTGCAATAATAATCACAAAGCTACCTTGTATTATTTAAATACTAGGACAATTTTATATTAGTCGTCATTATCATCATCATCATCATCCCATTGATCGTCAAATTTCTTGAGTGGTCTCAGTAAGGTCTCCATTCATCCTAGCCCTGAGATTTTAGAAGCCTCTCTCTACTGTCCTTCCCAACGATGCCGCATTGGAGGCTCTTTCAGGGTCAGGGGAATGAGACCCAGCTTGTTACTGATTTTGGCATATTAATGCATAGTGGGGACCTTGCGAGGCTTTCCCATGTGTGTGGGAAACTCTCGGTAGCTTGCCAGTTTCTCCCAGAGGGAGAAGTAGGCTATAAGGAGGGAGAAGTGCGGCCACACACTTCTGAAAAGTTGCTTTTAAGTCTCTGGATTGGGCCATTGATGGGATTCCATGGTGCCTGGGGTAGTCCCTGCGTGTGACTGCCTAGCTACTGGAAAATGGGAAATCTGGGCGGAGGAGGCCCAGTCCCGATCCCAGCAGGCTTGTGAGGGTCCCACACACCTGGGTTCCTCTGCTGGTACCTTCATGCATGAGGCCTGTCCAAATGTGTAGAGAGGAGCCTCGAGCATGGCTGTGGCTAGGCTCCAGAGGTCTTCGGCCGCCGGGAGCTCTGCTCGGGGTGGGGAGGGAAGCTGGAGCCCATCCCCTCCGAGGGTCCCTGGGTAAGACAGCCAGGCATGCGGGGAAGAGACTCTCTGCTATATTAGTCAAGTGCTTGAAATTCAGTAAGTATAAATTTTTCCTTGTGTATAAGTTGAGCCAGTGAGTAAGAAAAAGCTTGAATTCCTATTCCTCTAGAATATGATATCAGTTTGGAAGCCTGGCAATGGCCTAGCACAAAGACTCATTAAAATCACTTGAGGAAATTTTGCATATCATTTAATTTTCATTTGCCTAAAGATGAATGTCATTCCTTATATCAGAGTCCCAAGTGGTCAGTGACCCAAAATTTTAAAAAGTAGCCAAATCAACAAACCAAATGAAACAACCCAGTAAACTAGTGATGTAGTGTGATAAACTTGTAACAATATTTAATACAAAGCAATTGTGATAAAATGGCGTAATATTTTTATTTAAAAATAATTGAACTAATTCTAACTCCTGAGAGTGTAAGATTGCCCACATTTATTACATTCAAAACAAAATTGGATTTGGTTGTGCTCATTCAAATTTCAATTAGTGTTTTTGAGAAATTCCTATATGTTGGACACTAAATTAAGGCATTGGCTTTGAAATATTTGCGTTGATTTGGAGTGTCTTTGGGGGTGGTGGTGGTAGAATTCACAAATAGTACTCAGGAACTCCTGAAAGTTACTCCTGGCAGTACCAAAACGATTGAACAAGGTCACTCAGTACTTATACTTGGTGATGACGTTCTTCTTGGGTTTTCATGCTGGGTGCTACTGAGGCCATCCAGGTGACATTTGCATGCCACCCTCAAAGTGCCAAGGATCAAACCCCAGGTCTTTACACAGTTTCAGCAATTTGAGCTATTTTCTTGGCCCTGAAGTGTATTATTCATGCATGAATGTGGTATTATATATTCCTGATATCATAAGCTAAATGTTTAAGCTTTGTAGCAGTCACTAGTAGGTATTTAGCTATTATGGGATGCAGGAAGGAACAAGTGAGAGATCAGAGACAGAATATGTGAAGAATAAGCACATACATTTTTTGAAGCTAGTTTTTTTTGGGGGGGGCGGGGGAGTCACACCTGGCAATGCTCAGGGTTTACTCCTGGCTTTGCACTCAGGAATTACTCCTGGCAGTGCTCAGGGGACCATATGGGATGCTAGGAATTGAACCTGAGTCGGCCGCGTGCAAGGCAAATGCCCGACCCACTGTACTACCCGCTCCAGACCTTGAAGCTAGTTTTTAGATAATGCAAGAGGAAAGAATTCTAGAACAGAGAAAGCTTCTTGAATCAAATGAAGTCACATAAGCTTCTTCCATTGTCAGCAGATCTTTCCCCTCTGATAGTTTATTTTGGGGCTCTGGAAAAACTATCAATTTTGATTTTATAAGAGAAAATAAAATTGGGTGTTCTTAGACACCAAAATAACTAATGAAATACTCAACTGTAACATATTTTGGGGGAATGATAGAGGAAACATAAACAGCAAAAGATAAAATAACAGCTGGCACAGTTCAAAAAAATCTATAATCTGGAGAAAGATATTCTTGAAAATAAAATACTTAAATATAAATGATAATAAAGTTCAGGACTAATGTGACTGAAATATAACTATGAGAACAGTTAGGAAACAATTTTGGCAAGTTAGAGGCCTATTTTACTATATATCTATCTATCTATTATCTATTTCTATATATTACCTTCTTAAAATGAGTTTTGCAAAGAAACAGTAAAATAAAATATACAGCCTAATATTTTAGCAGTGTTGTAATATAATTAAACTTATTTGTCATCATTTCAACTTGTTTATAATTAATTCATCCTACAAATTAGCCTCTTATGAATGTATTTATCTGAAGTTAACTTCATGGAAAAATTAATACATTTCAGAAAGATTAAAGGTGAAGAAAAAATTGATAATTATTCAGAAGCAGGAAGCAACATCAGCTACCGGCATCATATAATTAGTGATATTTTAGGTTTGGAGAACATGATAAATGTGAAAATGAGATAGCTATTTAGTTTGAATTGGCCATAACTTGAGAAGCTCACAGATCAAATTCAAGTCATATATCTGGTTCAATTATATTAATAATCTATGTTGAGTACTGAAAATATATACTGAAGGATTATTTTATACTTAGTGGTAATCATGCCACTAGATTAAGAGAGTGTTAAGATATTCTCCATAATGTTAGTACTGGAGGCTCTGAAACATAATATGTGAGTAGGAATCCAAACTGTAGTATGCATGAATTTACTTACTTGAGTTTCACCTTTGAAATCTTCTTTAATTACTTCTAAAAGTAACCAAAGAACAAAGAAATATGTGAACAAAGAAATATGCTTGGGAATTGAAAACAGTAATTCTGAGCTACTTTTGATGAAAGTAAGCTTTATAGGACAAAGGCAGGGTTCTGTGAAATTGGAAATTTGGAGTGATGGATTTTTTTCTTCCTAATTTTTCTAAATTATTAATCATGATGAGATACACAGCTTCAAAGTTGTTCATGATCATAGTTTTCCACACCCAGTATACATTTCCCACCACTTAATGTCCCAGTTTCCTCTCCTCACCCAAGCCCACTCTGCCTCTTTGGCAGGCACCCTTCTCTCTCTCTCTCTTTCTCTCTCTGTCTCTCTCTCTATCTCTCTCTCTCTCTTGCTCTCTCTCTTGCTCTCCTCTATTTCTCTCTCTCTCCCTCTGTCTCTTTATTTTTGGATATTATAGTTTATAGTACAGGTACTAAAAATTAGGGTGATTGCTTTGAATAAGACAAATCAGGATATATTTTTGACATGATGACATTTGAGCTATAATTAGAGAATATTTAGCATTTTAAACTTGTGGAAACATAATAAGGAGAAATAAAACCAAAAATAAGACTTTATCAATAAAAGTAAATTATTTTTACTCTATTAATAATAGGTAAATTATTTTTTCTAGAATTATTGCATGTGATGTGAATAGTGAAGTTTTATTTATTAACAAATTGGCTCAATTCATTCTTTTGTTGAACCATTATTTTCCAAGTTGTTATAAGCCATAAAAATGTAAAAAAGTAGTAAATATCTCAGCATGGAAAGATGCTTTGGACACAGATAATAAGGTGCCTTCAGTTCCTGAGATTTATTATTATTATTTATTCACTGGATATGGAAATTATAATCTGTATGTACTGAGGATGGAGATTATTTGCAGTACATAATGAGTGAATATTGTTCGAGAGATGGCAAATTATACAGAAGGTGTCACTCAGAATGATTTAAGGAGAGTATTCTGGTCAAGCAAATTCTAACCCTCACAGTATATATGCCGTCTTAGAATGTTTACACTGACGAAAAGGATGATTAATCTATTGAAAAAAGTGAAAAACTCTCTATCACAAAATAATGCAAGTGTTTGTTATGTATATTCCAAAGAAGAATTTATGGGAGTTGAAAAATATCCTATGGAGTGAAAGTATAAAGAGAGAACTTATTATATATAAAATTAAATTATTTTATGTATTTAAAACTTGGAAAGAAGAGACAGATAGTACCAAGGTTAAGTCATGGACCTTGCATGAAGCTGGCACTAGTTTGACCCCTGGCACTGAATCTAATCCTCCTGAGCATTCTGAGGAGTGATCTCTGAGCACATAGCTATGAATAAGCCTTGAGCTCTGTTAGGTATGGTCCAAATACCCACTATACCCCCTAATAAAAAGTTGCAAAGAAATCATTTATGAAAGCATGTTCAGCAGAAACACACTGCTCTAGAATTTTATAATTGTAACACAACAGTCAGATACCTAACGTATAAAGGAATGATACTGCATGCTGTGTTTAATATGCATGAAAAAAGGCATCTCTCTACAAGGGTGAGGCATTTAAATTTGGGGTGAAAGGGGCTAGCAATGTTGTCTTTTCACTTAAATCATTGTCATGTTTATTCTATAAATTGTGACTTCAGGGATAAAGATGCATAACTGTATATAAAAATTTTTTATCAGGATTTGATTTGGAATAGTGTAAAATCATAATAATGGCAAAGAAATAAAAACAGTTTTGCTGTGCACTGAAATCAAATGTCAGGAAAGAAACATGAATATTTAAACATGATTGTTTCTAAACAGACCTTTTTTTAGAGATTTCTTTGAAGCATCAGCTTTATGTTGAGAAAACACTTGTAAGTTCTCCAATTTATCCTCAAAAGTTGATGTGCTAAAAGGACAATTGAGGCCTATTTAGTTCCACAAGGATATAAAAAGTACTTATCAGAAAAAGCTGGTTATTTCTAATAAAACAGAAAGGTTCTGCTAAGGCAAAAGATTAGTGAGACAATAAAAATAAGAAGAGACAAGTTATAAATACAAATGGCAAAAGAAGAAATAAATGTCACCACATTAAAAACACTTTCCCTCAAGCAACAATGTATTTTCAAATATATTCAAGGAAACAACACACATACTCATTTCTCCTTTCATAAATGATAGTGAAACAGGGTGAGTTGTTGAGGAACTCATAGATTTGACAAGTAATTGGCAGTCATGTATAAAAATACAGTGTTCAGTTTCTGATAGAGAAATTTGTTTTGGGTTTTGACTCACAGTTTGTGGTGACATGGAAAATTTCAATATGGTGAGTGTTCGAGGATAATGAACCAACCTTTGCACTCTATTCAGCTCTTGGAAGAATCTAGTTATTACTAGGGAAAATAAGCATATATATTTGTAAAGATGGAAAATGATTAATTACACACAGATATTTAAGGTACTAAAATCAAAAGTTTCTTCTTTTTCTCTCTCTGTCACAGAATAAAATTTACCTTAAAACCTTTTATTCATATTAAAACTATTAAAATAATAAGTTACTGATTCAATTTCACAATGTGGAAATTTGTGCAAATTTTGATATGAAGATGCTATTTTCCCCCCCTACGTTCCTGCCTGCAGAGATGCTCTTTAGTAATACATTTGAAATAATGCTTAGCATTTTCCTGTTCATAAGAATTCAGGGATCAAGGGGACCGTCCATCAATGTTACATAAAGTGCTGAGAAAGGGTGACAGCGAACCATACAGTACTTTAGTTAGACAGGAAGGGACAATGTTTACCATCAAAAGCTGAAATGCCCTTATTTGCTAACTAGTCGATAGTTGCCATTTTGTTTTGTTTTGTTTTGTTATGTTTTGAGGCCGCACTCTGTGTCACTCAGGGCTTATTCCCGGCTCTGTGCTCAGGAGTCAATCCTGGTGGGCCCAAAGACCATCTGTGGGTCCTGGGGATAAACCGAAGTATGCCACATGCAAGACAAGTGTCCTATCCAACTGGACTATTTCTCTGGACCAATATTTTCTATATCTTAAATAGGAATATATTCATTATGCACATTTCATTTGGAAAAGAAAAATTCTACTCTGCTATGCAAATTTTAGTCATGATATTGATCAAGTATTTGCGCCAAATATATTTTACTTTATTTCTCTGTCTTTAGATAAGACATTTGATATATTCCTTCTGACAGGAGGCCACTTTAATTTTTTTGTTATTCCATTCACTTTGAAATTTATATATGTATTATGACTCGATTTTAAAAATATATTGTAATGAGATTGTTTCACTTAAAATGCTCAATAAAATGAGGTAGATGACAGAATATCAGAAAGGTGCTAAACTAGATGATAACATTAGTCATAAATTCAGAGAATTCTAGGATTAAATGGTGCCTTTTATTTTATTGTCTCTTCACTAAATTGGGAACTTTTGTCCATCAATTAGCAAAATCTAAAACAGTTTCTATCTGACAACAATCAATGTAACCAAAGACACTCGTATTTTTCTTGCTTGTTATCCTTTCATTCTTATTCATCTATTTACCTACCATATGTTTATTTTCCCTTGTGGAACTACCACCATGTATCTGTTTAGGAAAACGTGGGAAGTGGCAGTCCACGGAAAACATACCACTTTCTTTTGGGGGAAAATATGGAATCCAAGCTATTTTAATAAGATAAGTAATGGTATGCGTATGCCCTTCTGAATGGATGTTTTTGTGTTTGGGGAGTAGACCATTTGGAAGAGTATAAGATGATGAAAGGCAATCAAGAAAATAAATCAATGGGAGAAGGAAGAAGAGGCAAACAGGAAGTAAAGATGGGCTTTGGTCCATCGGTGGTGCAGGGGAGCAGAGAGTGGATTCTATAGTCAAGCTACAGAGCCAGTAGCCAAGAAAGCAGGAGTACAAACTACAACAACCAAACTCTAAAATGAGCCTTTTTTAAGAATCAGGCTGGGAGGCTGGAGTGATAGCACAGCGGGTAGGGCGTTTGCCTTGCATGTGGCCAACCCAGGTTGGATTCCCAGCATCCCATATGATACCCTGAGCACCTCCAGGAATAATTTCTGAGTGCAGAGCCAGGAGTAACCCTGTGCATCGCCGGGTGTGACTCCAAAAGCAAATAAATAAATAAAAAAAAAGAATCAGACTGGGGGCTGGGTTGGGAGGGCCCCTGGGGACACTGGCAGAGGGAAGGTAACACTGGTGGTGGGGCTGGAGCTAGAACATAGTATGCCTAACACTCAACTATGAGTGACTTTGCAAATTACATTGCTTAATAAGAGAAAGTTAAAAAGATAAATATAATGGTGGTCTTCATTATAAGTTAATGAACACCAAAATGGCGTTCATTTTTTAAAGAGTTAATCTAAACTGACATCTTGTGCAGTTTTTATTGTCCTTTAAGTTTCCAATCATGAGTAGTTAAATTTGGAAAACAATGTGATTTGTCGGAGACCTGGAGTGTTTAGAATTGGTAAGCCTGAATTACTAATTAGGAAAAGCAACTTACCCTGGGCTTGTGGGAATTATCTAAAATTCTCTGAGCCTTTGCCTTGTCTCTAGAAATTGAGGGTAATAAAACCTACCATACAGAGTTGATGCTAGGGAGAAAGATGCCAAGGCACGAAAGCAGGTTCTATAATTTATTACGCACTGCATCAATAAGAGTTTGCATTATTTATTTTTTATTGAATAAAATGAAACCAAATTGGAAAGGCAGAATGTGGAACTGTGGTTCATTCAAATTCTGTTTAAAAATATTTTTTTGTCTCTGTACTAACCACATTTAATTTAAGAGATGGGTATTGGTTGTAGGTATAATATAAATCATGCTTTTGTTCTCAACTTTTTATCTCTATTGCCTTTCACTCCTCATTTCCCACCACAATCTAAGCTAAAATTGTCATGTTGTGGATAATGCAAAACATTTTAAGTTAATTTTTACTCTTGACTGTTGGTCTCGTTAATAACTATTCCTTCTTGAGAACCAGTTATCTCTTCAAGACATACATCAGAACACTTTATTTTTCATTTAAATACATATGACGCTTTGTCTTTTTGCTTAGAATAACACCTCAGCTATAATGCTGACCCTCACATTCCTATCCAGTACAAGTTTATGTAACATTTTCCCTCAATGCATAGCAATCATATTAAACTTACATATTTGGAGCATGGTACAAGGAAATGTGACATAATATATTTCTAATCCGATAACCAATGGTTTGTTAATACATAGACTCTAGTCTAGAATCTAACAAATGGTCAGTAAAATAATATACTTATAATATAGTATAATAACATAGTATATGATATAATAGTGTAATATAGCACTGCAGCACTGTTGTCCTATTGTTCATCAATTTGCTCAAGTGGGCACCAGTAACTTCTCCATTGTGGGGCTTTGTTGTTACTATTTTTGGCAAATTGAATACTCCATGGGTAGCTTGCCAGGTTCTGTCATGCAGACAGTATAAATAATATACTAATATAAAAAATAAACATATGTTTCCCCCTAAGCCTAAGATAAAACCTTGATGATTTAGATATAAGTGAATACAATTTTTTTCTTGAAATGTTCAATATCAATAGCTAGCAAAGAAAATAAAACAGAAATATTCTATATGGGATTTTTTCATGATGTTTCTAGATTCAAGAATATTACATTTATTTTTCAGAATTTTTAAAGATAATTGTTTCAAAGTCATTCCATAGGGGGGAAAAAAGATTTCTTTCTTTCTAAACTTCAAGTCTTAGATGTGGAAAGAGAAGAAAAGGAGCAAAGGGATTTAGTTTTTTAAGTAGACTCTAAAACAACCTTCGTAATCTGACCTATTGCTAGGCATTTATCCCTGGTTATGTGGGATGGATCTATTGATTAATATCTCAGAGAACATCATAACTTTTAAGATTAGTTTCCAGGTACACAGACACACAGACACATAAACACACACTCTCTATGGTACCACCACCACCACCACCACCATCACCGTTACTGTTTCCACCTGTCATATCCCTGCTGGATCAAGGAACAACCAAATCAGTCAACCAAATGAGCAAGCTTCAGAGAATACTTGATTTTCTGTAGACTCCTAATGTGGTACCTGCTGAACACAGGACTGACACATCCTGGGAGGCTGTAAACCAGGCTCTAAACCAAGATAAACTGTACTCAGATTCCTAATACACACAAAAATAGAGATAATGTAATTCTGTTGCTTTCAACTTCTCTGGTAGCACCAGGTGACTTTTTCTACAGTGCTTGTTAACTATGATAATAAAGTGGCACAGAAGTAAAAACTGAAATTCAAGAGTATGACCATTATTTTCTTTCTTTCTTTTCTAATTCCAAGACTATTGCTTGTGGGAAATAGCCTTTAGCTAAAGGTCAAAATAAATCTTGTGTTTTCTTTAAAGACTATGTGCTGCCCGATTCCCTGAAGAGTGTTTAAATGTTTCCATATACTTTAAAGCCGCACTAAGTTTCAGGTATGTTTTAAGTAACAAAATGATGCCGAAAATTACATTGCTTTTTGCTTCTTCTAATCACCTGGGATAAGAGGAGAAATTGTTTGCCAGTTGATTTCCCTTGCAGTAACACTCCGAAGTTAATCAGTGTTCTCTGTAGTTACAGAAAGCCTGTTAGCAGGGGACGCCCCTTTATGAAGCTGCAGGGCACCCATTATTCATCCCTGGTTTAACACCATGTAAAGGTGCCTGCAAAAATATCTAATGACAAACCTACCCAGCCTCGAGTGGTAATTTCAGGAGAAATCATGCATGGTTACTTGAATAGGGTTGAGTAAGAATTGACATTTTGTGTTACTGACTGTTGTATAGGTACTTTACCTGCGCATCTCCCTTCTTTTATTGGTGCTGAGATTTCCTGTGTTTTAGCAAGCAACTGAGCATAGTGTAGCCAGAGCTTTTTCTTCCTGAAAGTTTTTATTGCAGCTATTCCAGCGCAGCAATATTTCTTTACCAACTTTAAAAAAAAAAAACTCAAACAGCCATGTCTAAATGAGACTGCAAACCTTTGAGATGATGACGTTAACTTTTTTAAAAAAAAGTTAAATAAAATCAGCTTGTGTAATTCAGAAATATAAGAATAGTGAGAGATTTTCCCTCAAACTTCTAAACTCCCAAACTTCTAAACCTTAACTTTTCTGCTCTTGAACTGAAATGAAGTGGAATCCTTATATTTTATATGAGTTGCAATGTACTATATGAGAATTGAACCCCCTCTTGTTGATAAAATTAGAGAAATTTTATCATCATAAACACATAGTATCTGCCCTGGACAATTTATGATGTCTTAGCCACAGTATTTACTTTTTTTCATTGTTTTTGCTTGGGGGGCCACATCCAGCGATGCTCTGGAGTTACTTGTGACTCTGCACTCAGGACTTATTCGTAGTGCTAAGTCGACCATGGGTGAGGTGAGATAGGGTGTGAGTGATTGAACCTTGGTGAACCACAATGCAAGGCAAATGACCTACCCATTCTACTATCGGTCTGGCCCAGGTATCTATATATTTTACCTTCAGATGTGATATAAATCTAAATTCTTTAAATACAATTAAAAACTAAATGTTTTGGTCTAGCTTGTTTAATGCTTTTTTGAGGGGTGGGGCTGGACAGTATCTGGTGCTGCTAGGGGGTTACTTTTGCCACTGCTCTCAAGAATCACTCGTGGTGATGCTACAGGAATTGTGTGGGATGCCGGTGAAGGAATTCAGGTTACCAATGTATAAGACAAGCACCCGACCCAATGTGCTCTCTCTCCAGCCCCTGTTAAACACTTGAATTCAGATATAAATTATCGTATGTTTGCCAAATTAAGTTCTATCTCATACAAATAGAAAAATCCGTATTTCTCTCATGTTTCCTTTAAAAATGTTATAAAGGCCAGTAATGTGCTCTGTTCCATCAATCTACAGAGGCTCTCCTTTTTTTCAGGGAGTGAAAACAGTGAGTCATTGGCATAACATAATTGCCTAAAGAGAAGTGTTTATTCACCAAATGAGATTTAACTTTGTGATCTTGAAAACTGTGATTCATCATCCTTGGTTGAAAATCGATATCTGAAGTTCTGAAGTAACTATTGTTAACTATTTTCCTTTCTAATTGAGTAGTCCAGCTGAATGCTGACACAGATTTTTTTTTTCTTAACAAGCTATTATTTTCTGGAAAAAAAAGATTAGCCACAAATCACACAACAAATGAAGACAATCTAATAAAATTCTGTGTCTAAAAGCAGGAGCCTACCAATCCTCTTATGATCGTTCTCTCCATCTGAAGCATATATGTTGATGCTTAAGCTTCAGATTCTTGCTTTTTGGTGAGGGCACTGAGCAGTTCATTTAGCTGATAGGTCTCCAAGAGACCAATTGAAGCTATTCAGCCCAAAGAGTATAAAAGAATTCAATCTATGTGCCTTTCTGAGTTATATTTTAGCTTAATAAAGAGGGCTGCAAAATGAGGCTGGGGTATTTCATCTGAAATGTAATTGTTGAAGAAAGAGACTCATGGGTAGAGATTAAAGATGCAGCATTGGAACACTCGTTTCTTTAGCCTACCAGTGAAATATGTTTTGAGGTGTCCTATTTCTATCAATAATAGGAAGCGTGTATGCATCCCAGATTGCTCTTAACTGGGATGTATGAGTCAGAATGTTGCATGATAAATCCACCCAAATTTGCGTAGTCTTCTAGCTGTAGAAGTAAGCCCTTAATTTCCATGCAATCTCAGTTTCCACCTTTCAAGCAATCCGAAGCCCAAATTCTGCTCTTCTATGAGGTTTCCTTTCTACAGAATTTCAACATGCTGCTCAGTGGGGTTTGCATGCTTCATAAAAGTGTTCAGGGAATTGGTGCCTTCCTTTAGAATTGCAGTTACTGCTGTTACAGCTGAAGAAACCTCGATACTCCCTGAAATCAGTTGCCTGTGGATGTGTGTTCCCTCCAAGCTAGAAGCAGTTTCCTCCTTCATCTCATGAGACCACATTCAATCAGCCTGGGCTATAGGTGTGATCACGAAAGACAAGGGATCCATGATAACTAGATAGACAAAATGAAAACTCTATTGTTTCTTCTTAGAGATGCAAAGCAGGTCTCCACAAGCTGGAATCTGCGTTGCGCTCTGAGTATACAGGTGAGAAGTCTCCTCTGTTTCCCAACCTCATTTACATCATTTCTATATTTGAATTTTCACAGGTGAAAATCCTCATTCCTACACAAAATGCCTGACTCCCAGGAGTTTTGCAATAGCTTCGCATACCCAATCAAACCTAGCATGATTTTAATAGTTTACAAAAGAAAACTGCTTTCATAATGGAAGACTCTGGTGAGTGACATTTTACTAAAATCAACAGTGATTTTTAATTATACATGGTATGTAAGTTTTACACATGAATTTTCTTTTCATTATCAACAAAAATACTTTGTTACTTAGATCAACATTTTTTATAAACATCTAAAATGGAGGGGCTAAAATATATAAGCTGAGATAACTTTTCAACAAGTTGAGAAGATAACTTCCCAACAGTTGTTTATTTTAAGCAGAGTGTAGGGTTATGGCACAGAGTTTAACATAAAAAATTAATAGCTCTATAAAAATTACAGGAATTTATAATTTATTTATAGATTTCTAGTTGCTTTCAACTGTATTTCCATAGCAATTGGAATTAAGAGATAAGGTTACATAGCTTCTAGGTATTTTCTAATGTAGATCTATGGCATATGCACAAGTGATATTGACTATCAATATCTCATAATTCTAATTAAGCCAAAGCCAAAAAAATATAGTCTGCTGACTAAAGACTGTCAAACAAGAATACTGATTTTATTTATATATTTATTCATTTATTCATTCAAAGAAAACCATCCCAAGTTATGTTCAGAGGCCTGGGTGGATAATTTCCTCACAGTCGGTCTCAGGCATCTGTGCAGTCTGCTCAATGCCAGGGTTTGAGTACACAGTGAGCCTTGGACTCGGCTGTGCTGGTCCACCCTAGAGTTGCATAAGCTCTTCAGGGCTGAGTTCATTAGTATACAGGCAATCATGTGGTTCTGGAGATAGAATTGGGTTCAGTTGCATGCAAGACACTTTTCTAACCCATATACTATAGCTCCAGCCCAAGAATGCTAATTTATACATATATGTATATATTTATTAATTTTTTGGTTGTTTTAGGCTTTTGCGGCCATGTCTAGCAGTGCTCAGGGTTTTCTCCTGGCTCTGGGATCAAAGATCATACCCAGAAGAGCTTGGGAAATCATTATGTGATTCCGGGCATTGAATCCAGGTTGGCCTGATGCAAGGCAAGTACCCTGTCTGCTCAAGTATCTTTATGGCCCTAAATTTGCTTTCTCTCTCTTTCTCTCTCTCTCTCTCTCTCTCTCTCTCTAGATTTGTTCCAGTTGCTCATAGATTTGTTCCAGCGGGCACCAGTAACGTCTCTCATTGTGAGACTTATTGTTACTGTCTTTGGTATATCCAATAAGCCACGGGTAGCTTGCCAGGCTCTGCCGTGGGGGCTAGATACTCTCGGTAGCTTGCCGGGCTCTCCAGGAGGGGCAGAGGAATTGAGCACAGGTCAGCCGCATGAAAAGCAAATGCCCTACCACTGTGCTATCACTCCAACCCATATATATATATATATATATATATATATATATAGCAAATATATATAGCTCTCTCTATATATATGTATATATATTATATTACTGGGCTGGAGTGATAGCACAGCAGGTAGGGCATTTGCCTTGAATGTCGCCGACCTGGGTTCGATTCCTCCGCCCCTCTTGTAGAGCCCAGCAGGCTACTGAGAGTATCTCGCCTGCATGACAGAGCCTGGCAAGCTACCTGTGGCGTATTCAATATGCCAAACACAGTAACAAGTCTCACTATGGACAACGGAGACATTACTGGTGCCCGCTTGAGCAAATCGATGAGCAATGGGATGACAGTAATATAGTGATATATTACTGGAAATCATGACTCATGAAGACACAGTTAAATCTGTGACTAAGACTCTTCTCAACAAATTAAACAGATACACGACAGAGAAGACTAAGAACACTTTACTTGATAAATGCTAATTTCAAAAGTTTTTTCACACTAGTCCCTTATTTTTAGACTGTGTATACTCAACATCTTTTATTTGTATTACAGTAAATATAAATATAAAAGGCACTTGCTATATCTTTTCCAGAAACGTCTCTCTAATCAAAAGAAACTGTGCCATTTTCAAAGGTTGCTTTCTGCAATACATTTGAAACAACTCATATAATAAATATTTTTTCATATACTGGAAAAACACAAGTCAAACACTTCACAAACTATGGTCAGTATTTATAATCGAGCTGACCTTCTTGTGGCCATAATTAAAAAATAAAGCATTGTTAAATAAATAAAATGTTTGGTACTACTTACCATGAAGGACACTAAGCAAAGTTGTCCTGCTGAGAGACTGTACTATGAAAGTTCTTTTCAGGAAATTCAGAGCACCATGTTGTATTAACAACTGAGAATTTAAATATGAAACTACTCTAAAGACTAGTAAAGGAGTAAAGTGAAGTATTTTTATATAACAATGATTATTCAAAAGTCATTTTATTGAAAGAGGAATGTTTTCATTTTAGAATTAATCAATACAATCTTTATTATCTATGTGAGAGTGGGAGCTTTTAGGATGAATATGTTTAGCATTTTACCTACTAATTCAATTTTATTATTCAAAAATTTTATCATCACATTCTGGAAATTTTGTGATACATAGTGTAGGAATTCAGGCCTCAGTAATACCAGCTACCAAGTTAATCTTGCTATAAACTATGTCTTCTTACATCTGCACATAGAAATTGATTGATGTACAATTGGATTGCCAAATGTCATTGATAAAATTTAACAGAACAAAATTAAAAATTTAAAAAGCAAGGGCTTGAGATTGATCAGGGGCCATGGGCAGATGCTTTGCATGTGCAAGGAACTAGAGTCAAACCCTGACACCTCATGTTTCCCTGCAAATCACTAGGCATAGCCCTGAATGTCTCAGAGCATTGTCAGAAGGGCCCTGAGGTCCCTAACCTCTGGGTCCTCTTGCAGTACCACGTTGCTCAATGTTAGCATTGAGCCACTTGACCCAGTGAGCCAAGAGGCTCAGAAAGTAGCATCTAGATCCCCTGAAAATTATTTGGGAAGGTCGGGAAAGCTTTTCAAAAACACATTATTTTTGCTGTTCATATCTTCGGTGGACAGCTCTCCAAAACACTTTAAAATATTTAGTGTTCTAGAATAATCATTTGATTATAGATTGAGTTCTTTAGCCTCCTTAAATCAGTACTCTGAGGAGATGCATGGTTTTAGAACAAGCTTACTCACATTAAAAACATATTGTATATTGTGTAGATGTACCAAAGTTTCTTTTATCAGTCATCTGTTCTTGGGAACTCAGGTTTTTTTCCAGATTCTGGCTATTGTAAACAGTGCTGCGATGAACATATAGGTAAGGGCACTGGTGGAGGGATGGGTACTTGATCATTATATGACTGAAACTCAAGCATGAAAGTTTGTTAAGTCTGTAACTCTATCTCATGTCAATTCACTAATAAAATATTTTAAAAAACATCTTGCACATAATGTACTTTTGAAAATATGTTATGAAGCTTCATTTGTTAAAAAAAGTTATTATGTCTCTTTTACTTAAGAATTTAGTTTTCTCAAAAAAAATTTTGCAGGGATTGGGTCACTCTCACTGTAATCCTGTTGCTCATCAATTTGTTCGAGTGGGCACCAGTAATGTCTCTCATTGAGAGACTTATTGTTACTGCTTTTGGCATATCCAATACGCACGGGTAGCTTGCCAGGCTCTGCCTCGAGGGCTCGATACTCTTGGTAGCTTGCTGGGCTCTCCGAGAGGGGCGGAGGAATCGAACTCGGGTCAGCCGCATGAAAGGCGAATGCCCAACCTCTGTGCTATCGCTCCAGCAAGCCCTGTTATATAATGAGATCATGCAGAACAGGCTTCCGTATGCAAATCATGGCCTTCAACCCTTTGAAGGCTATTCCTGCCCCCTTACCCCCTTCCCCTCTCTTTTTTTGTTTTGTATTTTGTTTGGGGGCCATGCCCAGCTGTCCTCAAGGCTGATTCTTGTCTCTGTGTTCAGTTCTTGGGTAACCACAGAGAGTTCCAGGGATCGAAATGTGTCCGTAGTGTGCAAAACAAGGGTCTTTCCCCTGTACTATCTCTCTTGTTCTCTCTGATATTTTTCATATTTTTAAAATGTTTCTCTAGCACTGGATACTTTTTTTAGATGGAGGTCATAAGGAATTTTGACATCTTTCCTTTTCTAGAAAATATGCTGCATGATTATTACTTTATCATCAAATGACTAAAGAATTGTCAGTATTGCTTTTCTTGAAACAATTTTGGTACATGTAGAAGCAAATTATTTAAAGATGGATACATTTTTGAAATATTCTTTTATATTTCATAATTAAATAATTATAATTATGCTTTAGTCTATATGCAAGTAGTTTATAGACATACATTTTCATAAACATATATGTCTATAATATACTCTTCAGCCAAATTATACTTCTAATAGTTTTGTTAATGGCCACCTATTTCATTTATTACTAATACATTTGAAAATCATTAGTGCCACATGTTGATGCCAGGTGATGGCTATCATATCTATCATTAAATATTGTACTATTTTTCATAATATGCACACTTTCTTTACCTGACAGCATTATTAAACAATGCAATATGAGTTTTTCACTACAAGTTAAGTCTCTTTTCAATTTTTTTTTTAAATTTTATTTTATTGTATTGAATCACCGTAAAAAATACAAGACTTTCAGGTTTAAGTCTCAGTCATATAATGATTGAACTCCCATCCCTTCACCAGTGCACATGTTCCACCAGCAAGAACCCCAATATACCCCCCTCCCACCCAGCCCCCTCGTAAGTAACTAATGCTATTCATTTTATTCTCTCTATACTTTGAATACATTCAATATTTCAATAGAGAACTCACTATTATTGTTTGGAATTTTCTCCCAACTATCAGGCCTGCTGAAAAGGCATCATTTAATAATTTCTTTTAATTGCTGAGAATGAAGACTCTATGAGCTCTTTTGGATTTCTGATATTTTAGCTCAGTTCTAGATGCATTTCTGTAAGAAGCCGCTCTGGGTGCCAACATGGGTCAGAAGACCTCTTGGATCATAGTCTTAAGGAACAGAGGGTCTGTTTCGTGAGCAGCAGCTCCGGATGTTATCTGGGCCGAGGGCATGCCAGTAACGCTCCCTTCCCATGATCGCCAATGAGCCACAATATTGCAAAGTTCATACCTCTGGGTGGAAGTCTAAGGGGGTGGCTCTCGTCACATGAATGATGCTGCCGCCATTTTCCACACAGAAAGACAGGGTGAAGAGGGAAAATCCCTCCCTGGGAGGCACATAGCCGTAGTACAGCTCACAGTCTAAATGCATTTCTGTAAGAAGCCGCTCAGGGTGCCAAAATGGGTTAGAAGACCTCTTGTATCATAGTTTTTGGGAGCAGAGGGTCTTCTTTTCAGTTTTTAAGAAAAGTTTGCTATATATTATTCAGATAATGGCTCTACTACCAAAGAGTTATGACAGTAGCCTGATGTCTATGACCAAAATCCAACATTGAACATTTATTTACCCATGAGCATCTTGCAAAAATCATCTCCAACCCTCCATTCCTGTGTGTAAGGTAGAGTCTATTTTGGGGACACAGTGATTGACACAATGCCCAGGAAAACAGGTTGTGCAGCGTGGATGTGGGGTAAGGGACCCGTTAATAAAAACATAAAAGAGAAAAGACATAACTTGGATACATGGTGAGAAGAGCTAGTCAAAAATATCCTGAAGCTGAGAGGCTAGACTGAAGGGTAATATATTAAAAACCCTCATCTGACGGCCTCTAAGGAGAAGGTCCTAGAGAAGACTCAGTGTTTCTTTTCTTTTCTTTATCCTTATTTCTTTGGGGGGGGGTTGGTGGTTGAGGGGCAGTGTACAGGAATTACTTTTGGCTCTAGTCTCAGGAATCACTCCTGGTGGGCTCAGGGAACACTTGGAATGTCATTTATTCAAACTCGGGCCAGTGATTTGCAAAGAAAACATCCTCAATGTACTGTCTCCCAGCTCGTGATGCATGCTTTTCTTAATTCATCATTTTATTCTCTAGTATAGTCTTAGCTTTATTGAAGAACACCTGAATGCATCTTTCAGAATAATTCCTGAAGGCACTTAAAAAGTTTTTTTGCATCTACCCTCTAAATTCAATAAAAATATGGTTAGCTATTCTACAAATGCTGGAACAGACTATTTTGTATATAGTGTTTTATATGTCCATTTAAATAAGCACCCAGGTACTTTTTATATGGTGGAATTTCTCTACTTCAACGTCTTTATTAATCTAAGAAGCAAATTACAACCTGTCCATTTAAACAAGAAGTATTTTGATGCTGCCATTTGTGCTTTTAAGAGACTAGATTCTCTGTGAAGATGTGGGTAATGAATGCTGCCATTTCCTTTCAGCTCTTAATGAGCTTGTGCAATATTAGGTGAAAAACGGATGTAAAAAAAGTGTTATGTTGACTATGGACAAGAGATTTCCAAAATGTCAAAGCCTTAAAATAAATTTTATGTTTTATTTTCACCCCTAAATATATTCAATCATGATTCTTTGCCAACTTGATATTTTCCTCTCTCATCAACATAGCACTTCACCCACAAGTTCAGTTACTTTATCAGATCTACAGCCCATTGGCTGGAGCCATAGCACAGCAGGTAGAGTGCCTGCCTTGTACACAGAAAATCCAGGTTTGAGTCTAGGCACATACTAGACTCAAACCTGAATTTTCTGTGTACAAGGCAGGCACTCTATATGCTGTGCTCACAATGAGAGACGTTACTGGTGCCCGCTTGAACAAATCAATGACAGTGACAGTGACAATGAGTCTAGGCACCTCAAGTGGATTTGAGCCCTCCAGAAATTATCCCTGAATACAGAGCGAGGAATATGTCTTGAGCACCAATATTTGTGCATTTCACCCTGCAAAAACAGATACATGTCATATTATCACTGTTCCATCTATTCTCATCTAATGAGAGACGGTATAATCTAGACTAGTGAAAAGCCGCCATATTTTCAGTAATTCGTTTTTTCCAATGGAGTCTTTCTTAGTTTACACTAGCTCCATTATTTTTTCATGAGTCACCATGAGGTACAGTCACAGACTTATAAACTTTCAGTCATACAATGATCCAGTACCCATCCCTCCACCAATGGCCAAATGGGGAATAATAATAACAAAATACCCACCACCACCAATCCCAGTATACCCAGTATATCTCCTCACCACCACCACCACTGTGGAAGGCACATTTCATTTTACTCTCTCTCTCTCTCTCTCTCTCTCTCTCTCTCTCTCTCTTTCTCTGTCTCCTTTTGGGTGTTGTGGTTTGCCATACAGGTATTAAGTGGCCATCATGTGCGGTCTATAGTATATTCTCAGACACATTAGGCAGAACATGAGGGCTTGGAAAGTGAGTGGTAATAGCAGAGACTTGTGGATCTGGAGTTCTTATGAGGAAATACATGAATAAAAAACTTTAACGTAAAGTGACCACACATAATAAATTTGAAGAGATACTCAGAAACTATTTCAAATCCCTTTAATTGTTGGTCTGTTGGATGATCAAAGCTTAGAATTTATTCCTATAATTAAGAAAGTTTTCATTTATCTTCTAAAATCAAACTGTCCTTCATAGGTAGTCTTGAAGTAGAAGTTAACTATCACTATATCACCGTCGTCCTGTTGCTCATTGATTTGTTCAAGGGGGCTTCATTCATCCCTGTCGTGTTCAGGGGAATGAAGCCCATTGTTACTGTTTTTGGCATACTGAATACACCACGGGTAGCTTGCCAGGCCCTGCTGTGTGAGATTCTGCATCACTCTCTTCCGGGAGATTTGTTTCATAGTCTCTGGATCTTGATGAGATTGCATGGTGCCGGGGACAGTTTGTGGGTGTGACTGCCAAGTTACTGGAAAATGGAGGATCTGGGTGGAAGAGGCCCAGTACCGATAGAGGCAGGTGTGGAGATCTCAGCCACAGGTCCCGCACAGCTGGGTTCCTCTGCCGGTCTCTTCATGTGTGAGGCTTGTCCAAGCGTGTGTGGAGAGGGGCCTTGAGCATAGCTGTGGCTGGGTTCTGGAGATTTTCAGCTTCCAGGGTGGAGAGGGAAATTTAACCCTCCAAGTGGCCCAGGTGAAGACAGCCTAGCGTGGGGCAGGAGGTTCTGCCAGAAGTTAACTATACCAATATAATTAATTAGGAATCTGAGAGGACGTTTCCAGAGAACAATGAATGGAAGAACAATGAATGGAGTGAATGGAGAATGAAGGAGTACTTCACTCACTGAATGAAGAACAGAGAACAGATGCTATCATCTTTGTACACCTATCTCTTCTACTTGCCAATTTTTAATAAAATGAGCCCTACTTCTTCTGTGAAATAATCTTTAAAGCATTTTAATTCTTTTTTATTTTATTGTTTGCAGAAGATATGATATTTGGCAGTATTATTTTTCTGCCTTATGTGTATATGCATATTAAAATAAAGTTGCTCCATTATAAATGAATGTGCAAAGCGTAGTATTACCATTAGGAATGCACACTTGTTTTTTTTTTTTTTAAACAATATTAGCTCTTGTCCTGCAGAAGGATGATATCAACTTTTAAACTTCCTCCAGAGTAAACTTAAGCCTAATAACCTACTTATAATAGTGTAGTGTTTTCAAATAATGTGGAAGGCCTGTGGAAAATTCTAACAATGCATCTCACTGATAACAAAATTGTATTATCCACTAAAAAATAATCATAACTAGAGAAGTGATAGAGGTCACAGTTAATCAAACTGTGCTTCTGAATGTTGTACATTCACAGAACATTCACCACCTTGGATACTTAGAAGACACAGGTATTTAAAAAAATTCTCTTCCAGTCACACAAAAACAAAAAATAGAAAGAATACATATCAAATAGAGTGATTCCATATATAATTAGAACATTTGCATAATTGAATCACCCTGGTGTCCAAATTGTATTTCTCCTTGAAATGCATTTTAGAAAGAAAAATAAAAACGATAGCCTCAGGAGAAATAGTTATAAATAGGTCTTCTGCCAGTGTCTTTTTCATTTTACTGAATAGCAAGTATTTGTTTCTGTAATTGTTTTACTGGTCCCAGAAAATGTTTCTTGTCTTGGTGAATAATTTGAATCCAGTTAAAAGTTAGAGAGATTCACCCTCTCCCCTTCCCCCCAAAAAGAAGACTTTTTAATTACATTTGTACTTTGTGGCTCGTTATTTTAGATTTCTTTCAAATAAATCTACCAACCATTGTTTTATTGTTGTTGACACACATTGCTCCACAAGACTTGTGATATTGATTTTTTCAAATAATTCTAAGTTTAAAAAAATCAAAACCAAGTACAAAATCTCAGAGTGTGAGGCTCATTTTACATCAGTAAAGTAGAAATCTCACAAAATCAGAAAGCAGTTCTTTCATTCCTTTTTTTGTAAGCTAAATGCACAACTATGAGAATCTCATTCAACTACTTAGTGCTGGTGGTTTTTTTTTTTTTTTTTTTACTTTAATGGCGTAGAAAAGAGATCCTTTTCAATGCAACATTTTAAGATTAACTCTGTTATTGTGGAACCCAAACTATTTGAGCGAGAATGACTTTTTATGAAGACTGCACCAGGTAAAGTCTAGCTACCATTTTTTATGGGAACTTGACGAATAAAATTAATTTTGTAATTGGTGTTTAGGGTAGGGTTTCTAAAGATTTACTTCCCCTTGGAAGTAAACACACACACACACACACACACACACACACACTCACACACACAAACCTCATACCTGAAGCTGGCAGAAATAAGTTCTGTTTCTATTCACTTCTTAGTGATACTTATCCGGTAACCTTCTGGGAACCCTCTTGTCTGCTTAGAGAAATGCTACACTAAAGGAGAATCCACTAGAAATTGTCATGATGCTTAGAGCTTTCACTCTCTGCTTTGTGACGCTGAGTTAACCACCTCTCATCAAGGGGCCATGAGAAACTATCCTACCACACTTTTTTCTTCAGTGTTTTAGAAAATAACTTTGTATGGGTCTCCCTGTCTTGCAAGCATTTTTTTTTTTTTTAAATCCCCTCTGGCCACCAAACTTTTCAAGAAGATTTGGA
Organism: Sorex araneus; assembly: GCF_027595985.1. Lineage (NCBI taxonomy): Eukaryota > Metazoa > Chordata > Mammalia > Eulipotyphla > Soricidae > Sorex > Sorex araneus. The sequence continues at coordinate 283,601,276 of NC_073302.1, read as the reverse complement.
CAGCGAAGAGTCTGGTCAAAACAGGCTTCCTGAGTGAATGTAAGTTAGATTGCTTTTTCCTCCCTAGGAAAAGACAGATCATGGCATTGTGAATCCTAAGTGGCGGGTGTGTTAGCAGTTGCTTTTGCAGACTGATGTCTTGCTAAGTTTTCTGTTATAAGCTGTGATACAAACTCCCTGTGTGTCTACAATGTCTGTTTGGCTCTACCTCTGCTAGCTCATCTTTCCCACGGGAATTTGGGAAGAAAGGGGAACCAATGTGAACAGGAAGAGTGAGCCGTTACAAAGGAAGCCCTTTGTTTCTCCCCCAGAAATTTGTGTTTTCTGTCAGGTTACCCAACTTCCTAGAAAACAAGGTCTTTCTGCAACCCACCACAGTTTTGCACAATCTGTAAGGGGAGAAAATAACATTCAGTACATCAGATTGTCTTGCAAACATTTGCAAATACTTGTGATTGATAACTTGCAGAGATTGAGCATCACATACTACTTGTTAGATAAAATAAAACATAGCCTTGATATCACAAAGGATATAACTTTATATGTCAAAACATACTTTTCTCACAATTATCCCAATGCCCATAGGTTTATACTCTTTACTATGGGACTTTAGGTCTGTATAATGCTACCAAAACATTATTTTCATTGTTTCCATATTCAAATTACTAATTTGAATCCCAAAGATTTATATTGGTAAATCTGTGTCATTATTTAGCAGTTTGGGAGAATTTAAAGAGCTTATTTAATCTTCATAATGAGTGCTTAAACATTTAAGGCCGAATAGTATGTTTACTTATTTGTAACTAATTTTAATTTTTTAAAACTACTATAATCCATGCTAGCAAAATCAGAATGACCTGTTAATTCAGGGTCTGGTCACTTGTATTATTGAGGTACATTTGAACTCATATAGCCTATATACTATCTCATTAGGTGACTGGGAAAAGGTGGACATCAGCCATGGGCTGCAAATGTATATAGCCTCAACTGTGGTACCCAGGGGTGGAATCCAGGTTTTGTATGTACAGAAAACTACATATGATGGTAGACAGTGTAAGTTTTGGTAACTATAATGCAAATTTTTGGTCAAAGAACTTGACACAAAAGAGAATGTGTGTTTAGAATGAGAAACATCAGCAATTACAGTAATTTACAATGTAAAAATAGGTTGATTGACACCATCATAAATATCATAAACTCCAGAGAGATAGCCTATTGTATTTATATTTATTTTACTTACAAGGTTGCCTGTATTTCAATCACTTTTCAAATGACATATTTTTATAATTATAATTATTGGAAAAAATTAATTGTTGGAGAAGGAATAAATCACATATGTTTTACTCTTGATTAAGTTTTGCTATTTGTTATTAACAGTATTATAAAATGTTATTTCTCATAAAACATACTCATAGTCTATATTACTACCAGGTCTAAGTGCACTTAAGGAGAAATTCTGTGAGTTTTATACAGCATGGTTACTATACTTTTGGTATAAAATTTATAATTTTATACTCTGTATCACTGAATTCAATGTGTGCCTGAAAGTTATACCCTGCAGACAGAGATAACTAGAAAGATTTCATAGAAAAACTTTCTTATTTTTCTTATGGCAATAAAGGTATATAAAAGGAATACAAGAGTCAATTAAAAGGGGTCCCAAAAATAAACCTAGAAGAATTGGAGCAACATTTTTTTAATAAATTTGTGGTAGAGTTCAAAGTATAAAATAAATACATCTATTCTACACTTCTGCAAGTAAATAATTCAATAAATTAGAGTGGGGAAAAAGAAGCAAGGCAGAACTCCAAGTAATTTATGTAACTACCCTTCCCTCAAGGATGTAGAACATAAATTATCAGGACTAGAACTAAGAAGTCAGAGCAACTTAAAAAATAAAATAAAATAAAAAAGGTAAAGAAAAATCAAGGAAGAATAACTTCTCTATAGGAAAATCAGAAAATTATTACCTCGGTTGGTTAATTAAGACCCAAATCAATAGTGAGAAAACATTGTGATAACAAGTACTCTGACATGAAATGATAAAAATGACATTTACTAATGAGGTCTACTGATGTCTCCCTTATTCATAATTATAACCTGACAATGAGAAAATAATCAGATAAATTTCAACTGAGGAATGTTCTACAATATTCCACAAATCTTCAAAATTGCAAAGATCATCAGAAACAAGAAAAATCTAAGAAATGAGGATAGGCAAAAGGAGTGCAAGGAGGAGTTATGATTAAGCATGATATATACTGGATATGATTCCGGAGTAAAAAAAATAGCATTAGGCAAAGACTTGGAAGGTATGAGTGTAATATGTGTTTGATCATTAGTAATGTATTAATTAATATTAAATAAATGTATTGCTTACACTGTTAATTGTAAAATTATTATTCCTGTATCATTATCATCATAATGTTAGGAGACATATGAGAACATATGGGTATATGAGAACTTCTCTATTTTTCTTCACAAAATTTTCTATAAATATGAAACTATTCAGAAGAAGGCATATTGAAAGAAATAAAGGACTGCCTTCTGCTTTTGAACATGCTAAATCTTTTTCTCATTCATCAACCATATATTCTCTGGACTAGTTAACTTCTGGGACTATAGACTCAAACTAACATAGCTCATGAAAAAGTTCAATGGGTAGTAAAAAAAATATCCAGCATTATTCATTTTCAGGATGTTAGCAACTATTATAATATATCTAAAAATTACTTAAATATATCTCAGTCAATCAGAATCATTTGTCTGGTCACCTTCATCTTTCCTTTGCAAGATCTCCACAAAACTGGGATCACTTGATATCGCCCTCCATGAGTGAAAGTGTGGTCAGAAGGAAGTCAGCATGGAAATTAACTCCATTCTTAACAGATTACAGTTTAAAAATATTATTTCTGTGAATTTTTGAATCAGATGACAGTCAAACTTTTAGGAATGTCAGAAAACCATACAGAAAATTAAGTATTTCCCAAAGATAATTTTCCTTACTAGCTGGACAAGTGATTTTTTTTAAATAACTAGGAAAACTTTATAATAACATAGGGGGTACACAGTGCTTACAAGAAAAAAAAAGGTTGCATGAAACCTGGTTGGGTTTAATTTTTTTTCTCCAAACACAAAATATAGAGTAGAGCTTGAGCAATTTAGTACTCATAATGGTCTGAGAAGTCACAGGGTATAGTTTAAGATCAAACGCAGGTGGAAAGTGAGAAAAGAAGTAGAGTAAAATAAATTATGAAAAGGGGAACATGATATCTGCCTACTGACTTTCTACCAGAACTTAGCTGGTTCTGAATTATGCATGCGTTGGGGTGAGACCCCCAAGCTGCTCCGAAAAAGTAACAGCTTGCAGGCTGACATAACCGAGTAGAAAAAGCAGCAGGCACAAAGGATTAACTAGCCAGAATTTAGTTCAGTTTCCCTGGAATTAAAAACCATTTTGAAGAAATTGTCAAGGTGATTCTAAAATTTAAATAAATTGGCATGCACCTAAAGTAGCTAAAATAACATAGAGAAAATAAATAAAGCTAATAGTAATGTCCTTACAATGTAGGTATAAATGGCCTTGGCATGTAAGGTAATTAAAAGAAGAAAATTTGTCTTCTTTTCTCTGAAGAACTTTCTGGAGTAAAATTAGCTTTATGAAAAATTTGTCTTTGTGGTTACTAGATTGCATCTTCTGCTTTTTACCCACGCATGTCACTTTGTGAGCGTCTCAGGTCTGGGTATCCTTTGTGGTGACTTTCCTTATTTCGCCTGCCTTCTCGGTGACTTGGAGAACACGTAAAGATCATATGACTTCTGGAACTTTAAGAATTTTAGCAGTGTTGTAACTTGCTCTTGTCTCTGTGTTGCTTTATAGAACAGGAAAAAGCATATTACTTTACTAGCAATGTTGGAAAAGGTGGATACTGTGGGAGATTCCCTAGGTTGAGATGGTCCCCTGGGCAAAACATCTTAGATTTTAGAATATAAACAGGCAGTAAAAAATGGATCCAGTAAAGAATAGAATAGATGGCAGGCAACAACACAAAAGCACCCAGGAAAGAACGGAATAAAACAGTTTAGGGTCTTTTTGATGTAAAGGTCAACCTCGGCAAAGAAAAAGGACACTGTCATGACTTTATATTCTAAGGGTGCCTGCTGATAGATGGGGTGAAATCTCTTGACCTCTGATCTTCATGTTCCCCAAAAATTGTTTGTGTGTATTAACTGTCCTGAATATCTTAGTCAACTAACCAATGGCTCACATGCTGTAAGACAGTGTGAAGGAACAATATTGTATCGAATAAATGATTGTCCTTTGAGTTTACTGAGGGCTGTCCAGGAAACTCTAAAGCATGGTCAGTCCAGTCCATATATGTTTGTCTCCTTGTGTATTTGGCTCATTCTCTGCCATGAACCCCTAATGAATGGAGGTCAAAGGTAGCTCTTTGATTTGCTTTAAGACAGATACATATAAAGTAAAGCTACATTTAATTATCCAAATATGAATTTTTTCTTTTATGGTTTGATGAACTGAGGGACCTCTGGATACCTGTAATTTCTGTAGTGTCTAATTGTACTACAAGAGCACAGGTATTCTGTAGTTTGGTCTCTTCATTTGTTATTAAAAAAATAACCAACCCTAATTGGATGCATCTTAAAGATGAGAGACCGCGGGGCTTAAGGAATTCTCCAGTTTTTCTTTAATCTTTTCTTGCAGTTAAAACAATAGAGCTTTAAAGCATTATTCCGCTTTTAGTATCTATATGACCTAAAACATATTTTCTATTTTAGTTCTGTGAAAAGTGTTATAAAGTATCACAGGTAAAGCTCTGTAAGACATGCACAATAATAACGTACATCTTCTTGCGTTTGGAGGATTGAAAGAAGTAATGTAAGATATTTGCAAAGCTTTTATTTATGTGAGAAATCAAAAGAAGACTAAGTATTCTTTTTAGTTATTCCTTAGGGTATAATTTGAGTAGGGCATTGTTTTTTTTTATCAGAATTTGATAAATTCTGTGGTTAATTACTGTTGAGTTATAAGGCCTAAAATATCCTAGCTATAGATAAAGAAGGCAAAAAGTTGCTGAGTTGGGGCTGGAGTGATAGCACAGGGGGTAGGGCATTTGCCTTGCATGTGGCCAACCCGGGTTCAATTCTCAGCATCCCATATGGTTCCCTGAGCACTGCCAGAAGTAATTCCTGAGTGCATGAGCCAGGAGTAACCCCTGTGCATCGCCGGGTGTTACTCAAAAAGAAAATTAAAAAAAGTTGCTGGATAACAAGAACTAAATGGGAATACCACACGGGTTTAATACATTAAAATGTTTATTATTACAATATACACACAAATAATATTCAGACTACAATTTTCTGTGTGACATTCTAGCAAAGATTTTACTATGATATAGTGTGTTAATTTTTTCTATACAATGTACGATGCATTTAATAACACGTATTAGTATTAAGCAAATTGGTTTACACAGTAATCATTTCTCATTAACTCAGGAAAAAGGAACACACAGGGGGTAACATTTCTCAAAAAAAAAAAAACAGAGAAATGGTATATCTTACCAGATATGCACAGGTCAGTACTTATTTCTAAACGTACTGACCTATGTATATCTACTACATAATAAAAATATAGAGTTGGCAACTTTCAAACTTAATGACAATTTGTACCCACAGATTACAATCTCTTTTACCAAGTTTATTATACTAATTAACTAAGGTCAACCTCAAAAGTATTAAACATATCTTATCTCTTTAATGAGATGATACTAGTTCTGCCAATGGGCCATGGTGTCAGAGTTGGAATGAAAACACATATTGAGTCAGTCTTTGGACTCTGCCTCCAATCCAGTATATTTTCATAAGCAAAATAAGAGCAAGCTATGTCCAATTCTTCCTGACTTTTTCAGTCAGGATTCCTCTAAAGCCTCTCTCTTTTCCAAGTTGTTTCTGACTTATAATTTCATGAAAGCAAAGAAAAATCTTGTACTTTTATTTCAGTGGGTCTGAACTACCACAGACCGAGAGAAAGGAGGAAGCATGTTGAAAAATGGGAGGCAAGAACACTTTGGAGAAATTCAGGGAATTTGCTGTGTTATTCTGCTTAGAAATAAACAGAAAGGGGTCAGAGCTAAAGCACAGCAGATAGGGCATTTGCCTTGCACATGGCCGACCCGGGTTCAATCCCTGGCATCTCATATGGTCCCGCAAGCACCACCAGGCATAATTCCTGAGTACAGAGTCAGGAGTAACCCCTGAGCATTGCTGGGTGTGACCCTAAAATCAGGGGAAAAAAAGAAACAGAAAGTAACAGAAAATGGTTTCATTTATCTTCCTTTTAATCAAAGCCTGCATTTGAGGAGATGTGGTCTTTCAAGGCAGATGGCTAAGGGTTCTATAATCAAGAGAAAATAATCTCTGGTAAAGCAGATTCAATAGTCTATCTCTCCATAAAATGGGGGAAATTCATCATTTTGAAAACCCATCTTTTGTTTACCATTTGGATTGATGAGCATTTATGTTTAGTAATGTGATACAAATTTTACCAAATTTCACATTTTACCAGCATTCTTTTCTGTGTATATAATCACTGTAAAATAACTAAGACATTACAATATTTTAAAATGCATAAAAGTGATGACCTATGCAACAAAACTTGGTAGCAAAAGAGATCTTCTGAATTAAAAAAAACTAAAATGATTTTCTATTATTACTACCTTATTGAATTTTAATGTTTTGATCAATTTATGATGCTATTTTGGGGAGATTTTAATAAGGTCAAGAAAATTTTAGATTATAAAATAATTATTTTATGACAGCATATGTTTTCATTGTGTAATATTTTTTGAGTCATGTAATTTTGCAATCAAATGCCGAAGTGAGTATTGTTATTTAAGAGCATCATAAATGTTCATGATTGAAGTCATAATACACTGAAATTCTGGCATTCAAATTCATAATTTAGCATTTAACCTCTTTGTAGGAGAGGACAATGCAAAGTATCTGAATCATGTCTTACTGCTAGAGGAAAAAAATGCATCTAAATAAGGTCTTGATAATTCATGTTTCAAAGTCAACAATGACATAAAATGTTGTGATGATGTCTAAATTTTATTATTTGAAAAATTCATTGCTTAGGATTATTTTTTAAAGGAGAAATAGGAATCTTACTCACAGTCGTAAAAATGTAAACTTCCTGGCACTGGAGCGATAGCACAGCGAGTAGGGCATTGCCTTGCCTGCGGCCAACCAGGGTTCAATTTCCAGCATCCTATATGGTCCCCTGAGCACTGCCAGGAGTAGATCCTGAGTGCAGAGCCAGGAGTAACCCCTGTGCATTGCCGGGTGTGACCCAAAAAGCAAAAAAATAGTGACCTTCCTGAGGTAAAGGTAAAGTAGTGGGTAAAGTTGTAAATAATTGTAATCAAAGCAATTCTATCAAGAGTGAGAACAAAACTAATGGCAAGAGTAGTCTAAAACAGAATTACACAATATTGTTCAATGTCTCACTTGCCCTTTCTGAAATGTTCAAAACATTTTGCTTGTGAATGTGAACTTCAAGAAGCTTCAACTGCCGTAAGAGTTAGTAATCATCATCAGGGGGTCCCCATGCCTTTCTGTACTGCAGGGGCAAGGGCAGTATTGCATTTTCAGGCCCTAGCATTCAACAGTCCTACAAGAAGACAGAGGACTCCTGTACATAACCCCACACCTCTCGAACACTAGTTGAGGACATCCCTGTCCCACGCATACCTCAAATAGCTTTGTAATCTGGGCTTATATTTCTTTATACAGGTAAATAAAACAAAAACAAAAAGTAATTTTTCAGATATAAATCACCTTTGGATCATGCCTGGTTTCTGATGTGGATTGGCTAACTTGTTCTGGGCTCTGATTTGTGCCAACAAAAGCATAATCAGAGATCCTTGGTATTGGAGAGTGAAGTGCTGGAACCCGTTGTTGGAACCCACCAGTGACCGGCCATTTGCCCCTTCATCCTAATCCTGTCTCTGCATTGCAACATAGATGCAGAGGGGTTCTGGTTCATGGCGAAGACCAGGTGAGGGGTCTGAGTTCTGATGTGCATCACTCTTGGTCCTTCAGGTGTTTCTTCAGTGGCTTCATTCTCTATATGCTGAGCAGAAAAATAAAATTCTAAAACTGGAGACCAAGGACTTTTCTGGTTGTAACTCAAACATGAAAGCTTGTAACTGTCTCACAGTGATTCAATAATATTAAAAATAATAATAATAATAATTATTATAAATTTACCCTTAACTCTTACTCTGTAAATACTTTTGGTTTTTTTTCTCCATAAAGTCTAAGGAAAACATACAGAGCACAAACATGATATTGTCCAGAAAATAACAGACTAATATATTGTTTTTCTGGTAACACCCTTCTCAGACATGTGTAAATAATTCTTCGCTGAAAAATCACATTAAATCCATCACCATGGATTTCTAGAACATACTAGTATTGCTGCACACTGCTAAGTCTCAAACTCCTTTTTTAACAGGCACAGGCTCCTGGCATGAATCACAAGAAACTGTGTTCTTTGTTTGTTTGGGCCCACACCTGGCAGTGCTCAGGGCTTACTTGTGGCTCTGTGCTCAGGAATCACTCCTGAAGGTATTCTCGGGACCATGTTGTGTGCAGAGATCCAAACCCATGTAGGCTGTGTGCAAGGCATGCATTCTAATAACTGCACTACCATTCAGACCCCTCAAGAGAGGATTTTTTTTTAACAGACATACAACCTTTTGTGATTCCGTTTCAGTCATACAATGTTCAAGTACCCATCCTTCCACCAGTGCCCATACTCCACCACCCATGTTCCCAGAATCTCTCCTGCCATCCCCATCCACTCCCACCCCCTGCCTCTGGGGCAGGCACATTCCCTCTTATTCTGTCTCCTGGGAGTTACGGTTTGCAATACAGGTACTGAGTGGCAATCATGTTTGGTCCATAACCTACTTTCAGCTCGCATCTCCCAGCCCAAGCAAGCCCTCCAACCACCATTTACTTAGTGGTCCTTTCTCTACCCCATATTCATTTCCCCCAACGTGTGAGACCGGCTTTCAAGCTATGGAGTGATTCTCCTGGCCCTTATCTCTACTATCCTTAGTTGTTAGTCTCCTATTATGTTACTTTGTACTCCACAAATGAGTGCAGTCATTCTGTCTGTCCCTCTCTCCCTGACTCATTTCAGTTAGCTATCATGCTAACTCTTCTGAGTTCTCATTTGACCCAGCAATACCACTTCTGGGAATATATCCTGGAGATGCAAAAAAAAAAAATACATTAGAAATGACACCTGCACTTACATGTTTATTGTAATACTATTTACAATAGCCAGAATTTATAAAAATAAAAAATTGTCTGAGAATAGATGACTGGTTAAAGAAAATTTTGGTATATCTGCACAACAAAATACTATGCAGCTATTAGAAAAGGTGAAATCATGAATTTTGCATATATGTGGGTGGACCTCCAAGAGAGCTTTTAAACATACCCCTGTCTCCAAAGACAGAGGGATCTTACTCAGAGGAGAAAGAGACCACAGGATGAAGAGTGAAGTTGGAGCCAATGTCCAGTCTGTGGTGCGAACTGTGATTCTCTTCTGTTATAAAAGTGTGAGCAGAAGTGGCGCTACTCTAAACAGTTCTTCCCATTCATTCCCTGCCATAGTGCAATCCGTTTCTATCCTTTTATGGGAAAACTGGAAACATTGAAGGCAGTTATTAATGCAATTTAAGACGCAGGTCAAGAGAGAATCCCCAGTCAGCACATTCAGGGAGTTGAGGCTATCCCCTTCACTGAGGGTTACTGGTTCTATTGTGGATAAGGGAGCTGGGGCTATTAATTTCTTGGGAAATAAGAGAGGCTTGGACCACCCTTAGCAATTTGATGAGAATAAAACAGAATGGGATTTCTCTATAGCTAGAATCTGTTGCCTTTTGAGCAAGACTAGGATCTTCTATCGAGGGGCCATTTTTGTCTTTACCACTCCCCCTGAAACCTAGCCCTGTGCTTCACTTAATTATGGGTTTCAGAAGAGGATAAGTACATCTGTCCTTTGACCCCTAATTATAGTCCTATAAAAACAAATAAATGTCACTTTTAAAATGGTTGATTTGTCTACTGGTTTTACTCAAACTGTAGTTCCCTCATTCCCAAATTAGGCCTTTGGAGAGCTGTTTCATATAACTTTAAATCTGAAGAAAAATGGCTTTAGTTTACAGCAAAAGCCAATGATAATTCAAAGAATGATTGGATGGCGTTTTCTCAGCAGTCTATGCATGATACCCTAACAGGTTACTATGGAGAGAAAGCCTGACTTTTTTTTTTTGTTCAAGACTAAAGAGTATTTTGTTATTTCATCAAGGAGACATTTCAATATCTTAAGTGCTCATTTGCAATCCCATAAAATGTTTTCTTTCCCTTTAAATGTCAAGGTGATGTTTTCGTGATTAATATGAAATCAAACTCACTACACATTTTTTACACTTCAAGTGACATTAACAGGTAGGAGACATACAATTATATGTAGATTTGATCAAGCTGAAGCTAAAACAGCTTTACCTTTAGACCTTCAATTCTTAAATAAATGGTAACAATTTGTTAAATATTTCTTCACTAAATCTCTTAAAGATTTAAAATGCATACTAAAGAACCAAGAAATCAAATTCACTCACACATTCACACATATTTAACTGCAGATTCTAAAGAGAACCATTCTATTGAAGATGTTCATTACTCAAATAATAAATCTATTTTATAATAGATCTTGTTTTTTTATTCACCACATATTTAAATTGCAATCTTCACAGAGTTATTTTGCTTATGAATACTCTAGGAAGTATGGAGATGTATTATTGTCCTCATGTAAATTATAAGGCAGAGGAAATGATCAGGCCTGTTCAAATATCATAAAAATGATCAAGGATAAAGATAGGATTAGAATCAAGATATTTAATTCTCTGCCAAGCTTATATCCAGCTAAAATACCTTTCTATTGGCAATAATATAAAAATCTTGTTAATATGTTTTATGTATAAAGCCATTCTTGATTCGGTGGCTCATGTTAAAACTGAAAAAAACTAGCTTGAAACACTTTTACCAGGAAAATAATAACACATGTTATCCCAGAATAAATGAGACTTGGTTAAAGAAAATTAAAGTGTTTATTTGGCATGTTATTAGGCCTACAGCCAGAGGATCACAGAGCCAATAAACATCTCACATCCTAATACCAATAAATACTTTAGTTAGTTCATGATGCTATAACAAAATACCATAGATTAGGATACTTCTGTATCATTTACCATGTGAATATTGTTCTAATGGAAATTTTTATGTCAACATTGATATAAACAAGAGAAGTGCTCCTTATGAACGTTGTCAATACCATGTCATAACTTTAAAGTCTTATAGTGAAGGAAACCAATAGGAAAAATAGATTTAAAAATCATGGTTGTTTTGGCTGCACACGCATTTAAATTGGGATGACTGAGAAAAGATTAATGAGGTAGTTGTGAGAATGACACATCGTAGCAAGCCAAGCGCTTCATACGCTCTTCTTAAAGCAAACGCTCTTGGAAATCATCACTTCGGTACTGAAAGATTTGGATGAAGTTGTCTGGCGAGAACTACCTTTATTGGAAGAACACTGATTTTTTACCTTGTTAAATCCCCTCCTTTCTTCCCTCTTGCTGCTATTGTTGGAATGAGTGGGGATTGCCTACAGGGTGCTGTGGCTCTCACACTTGGTTGTGGCACTCACCAAGACTCACATCCTTTCGTGTTGGTGTTCATGTGCACTCGATTGCAGTGCTGATCCAGGGTGCTTCTCTTTAGTTATAGGGCTTCCACAAGCTTTCACACACCAGGCTATGGTGCTCACTTACTTTTGACTGCAGTGCTTGCTGCAATTTAAATACCCAAGTTTCAGTGCTGCACACAGCTGGCCGTGGTTTGCTGGGGATTGCACAGTCCATTACAGCATTGGCCATCCCAAACACGAGAGTCATTGGACACTCAGTGCATGGGGGGGCAGCAGGGTGCAAACCCATAGATTCATACTTAAAACACAGTTACTTTCGCTTCTGAGCTATCCTGAGGCCTCAAAGTTTATGCTTTTGAAAGACAGAAATTTTTATGTTTTTAATTAATTTTTAAATTTTATGTTTTATGCATAGATGCTTAAAGTACATTTCTTCTGGATTAATTTTTACTCACTATTTTATTTTCAGGAAGTAGATACGGACATAAATAACATATTAATGAAATTATACTAAAGTATTAAGATATTTTTATATATCTCCAATTCATTTATTCCTTACTGGATACTTTTAGAGGGACTACATGAGAATTTAGAAAGAAGTCAAATTTTCAAGTTATAGAAACACTGTACATTGAACAAGTCAATTATAATAATGTATAATCTGAAATCATAAAAAGGGTCTTGATTAGAATAATTAAATTTCCTCTTAATAAGCTTATGAAATTTTCCTATGTACATTTAGAAATTAAAATGTTAAATACATTTAAATGTTTAAAGATTTTTTTTAATTCATCACTGTCACTGTCATCACCGTCATCCCGTAGCTCATCGATTTGCTCAAGCGGGCACCAGTAACTTCTCCATTGTTAGACAACTTGTTACTGTTTTTGTCATATTGGGTACACCACAGGTAGCTTGCCAGGCTCTGCCTTGTGGGTGGGATACTCTCGGTATTTTGCCAGGCTCTCTGAGAGGAATGGAGGAATCGAACCCAGGTCGGCCGCGTGCAAGGAAAATGCCCTATGCCCTGTGTTACCGCTCCAGCAAGGAAGGGTGAAAGCATGCAATTTACTGCAACCTGACTGGAACTGGAAGAGATCAGGTTGAGTGAAGTAGGCCAGAAGAAAGACATACAGGATGATCTCACTTATCTGTGGTGTACAGAATAAATGGATAAGGAAATGTAATGAAGGAGGAGGAGGAGGGATTAAGGGAGGAGCTGAGATCACCACCTTGACACCAGAACAGGGAGAAGGCCAGAGAAGAAAGAAAGGGGGAAGGTGGAAAAAGGAAGTAGTAGAAAAGTGGGAGTCAGGGACCATGGGCACTGAAAATACGGGACAGTGGTCTCTCTCTGTGTCCAGATCACAAACCCCACAACTGAAAACATCAGGTCTACACGCCAATAACCAAACATTAAAATGTGTCTGTCAAGGTGGTAGACTGGTGGTGGGATTACTGACAGAACGTTATATTTTAAAACTCAACTATCAATAAATCTGCAAATCTCAGTTCTGTCATTAAAAATAATTCTTGTGGGCTGGAGCGATAGCACAGCAGGTAGGGCATTTGCCTTGCATGCAGCTGACCCAGGTTCAATTCCCAACATCCCATATGGTCCCCTGAGCACCGCCAGGAATAATTCCTGAGTGAAAAGCCAGGAGTAAGCCCTGTGCATCGCCGGGTGTGACCCAAAAGGAAAAAAAACATTCTTTCATGATGCACAATCAACTAAAATGGATTTAAAAAAACTCCTTATCATACCTGAATCCATAAAAGATGCAATCACCTTAAAATACAGTTACAAGGCATTTATGTTTGAGTTTCAGTCATACAATGATCGAAAACCCATCCCTCTACCAGCGTACATTTTCTGCCACCAATGTCTCCAGTATCCCTCTCACCGCCCTCCCTCATCCCACCCTTCCTCATGTCTCTATGGCAGACAATTTCCTTCTTACTCTCTTTCTATTTTGGGGCATTAGGGTTTGCAATACAGATACTGAGAGCCTGAAGACAGTCACAAGATATTGTGTAAAAACTCAATGAAATAAAAGCCTTAGGAACAACACACAGCTTCACAGAGAAACAACAACTCAGGAACTTCACAGATCAAAACCATGGTCACAAGAAAAGCTAAATGGGTTACTTTAGGATGACAAGTCCCTAAAATACAACAAACTTAAGCAGAAATATGGGACAAAACCCCATAACAATAATCTCTCAAAGTCCATGGGCAAAACACACAAATTTAAAGACACAGAGTGACAGGATGGGTCAGAAAACTGACCCAATATTTTGTTGCCTTCAAGAAAACACATCTGAACAGTCAGAGTGAACACAGACTCAGAGTCAAAGGCTGGAAAACAATTCTACAGGCAAACAACTCCCTCAATAAAAACTCAGGTGGTTATTTTAGTATTACATTGATTTCAGACTGAAGAAGGTCACAAGAGACAGTGAGACCATTTCTTAATGATCAAGGGATCTGTACATCAAGAAGAACTCACACTCCTAAATGTATATGCACCTAATGAAGGATCATCAAAATACTTAAAGCAACTACCATAGACTTGAAGAAAGACATTGATAGCAACACAATACTAGTGGGAGATTTCAACATCGCTTTGTCACTTCTTGATAGAACAACCAGACTCAAGCTTAGCAAGGACATACTGTATCTAAGGAAAGAAATAAAAGAAAGGGGCTTAATAGGGGTTATATCATATTATATATAATGTTATAATTATGTTATAATATATAATATACATATTACAGTTTATTCCCCAAAAGCTGAATATACATTCTTCTCAAGTGCACGCATGGGACATTCTCCAAGATAGACCACATGCTGGCCCACAAAACAAACCTCCATAAAACTGAGAAGAAAGAGCCTGTATCAATGATCTTTTCAGACCATGATGCACTGAAAATAGAAGTGAATCACACATGCAAACAGAAAACTAAATCAACAGCTGGAAATTAAGCAGCTCATTACTAAATAACCAAAGATATTTTTTTCTTTCTTTTTTTTTATTAGTTTATTTTTAATTAGAGAGTCATCGTGAGGGTACAGTTACAGATCCATACATCTTTATGCTCATGCTTCTCCCATACAAAGTTCAATAACCCATCCCTTCACCAGTGCCCATTCTCCACCACCCATAAACCCAACATCCCTCCCCCCCTCCCCAGACCCGTCTCCCCCCACCCCACCCTGCCACTATGG
This sequence comes from Sorex araneus, assembly GCF_027595985.1. Taxonomy (NCBI): domain Eukaryota; kingdom Metazoa; phylum Chordata; class Mammalia; order Eulipotyphla; family Soricidae; genus Sorex; species Sorex araneus. The sequence continues at coordinate 283,586,244 of NC_073302.1, read as the reverse complement.
CAGGGAATTCCCTTTTGTTCTCTCTCTGATTAGGTGTTGTGGTTTGCAATAGAGGTGTTGAGTGGCCATTGTGTTCAGTCTCTAGTCTGTATTCCGCCCGCCTCACCCTTCCCCCACATGACCTCCAACCACATTTTGCTTGGTGGTCCCTTCCCTGAGTTACCCAGAATGAGAGACCAGCCTCCAAGCCATGGAAACAATCTCCTGGTACTTATTTCTACTATTCTTGGGCGTTAGGCTTATAGTCTATTATTCTATATTCCACAGATGAGTGCAATCTTTCTATGTCTGTCTCTCTCTTTCTGACTCATTTCACTTAGCATGATATTTTCCATGTTGATCCACTTATATGAAAACGTCATGACCTCATTTTTTCTAACAGCTGCATAGTATTCCATTGTATAGATGTACCAGAGTTTCTTCAACCAGTCATCTGTTCTAGGGCACTCGGTTTTTTTCCAGATTCTGACTATTGTAAACAGTGCTGCAGTGAACATATAAGTGCATATGTCACTTCGACTATACTTTTTGGCTTTTCTGGGATATATTCCCAGCAGTGGTATTGCTTGGTCAAATGGGAGCTCAACCTCTAGTTTTTTGAGAATCGTTCATACTGTTTTCCAAAAGGGCTGAACTAGCCGGGATTCCCACCAGCAGTGTAGAAGGGTCCCTTTCTCCCCACATCCTCTCCAACAGCGGTTGCTTTTGTTCTTTTGGATGTGTGCTAGTCTCTGTGGTGTGAGGTGGTATCTCATGGTTGTTTTGATCTGCATCTCTCTGACGACTAGTGATGTAGAGCACTTTTTCATGTGCTTTTTGGCCATTCGTATCTCTTCCTTGGTAAAGTTTCTGTTCATTTCTTCGCCCCATTTTTTGATGGGGTTGGATGTTTTCTTCTTGTAGAGTTCAACCAGTGCTTTATATACCCTTGATATCAACCCCTTATCTGATGGGTATTGTGTAAATATCCTTTCCCATTCTGTAGATAGTCTTTGTATTCTGGTCACTGTATCTTTTGCGGTGCAGAAGCTTTTTAGTTTAATGTAGTCCCATTTGTTGATCTCTGTTTTTACTAGATTGCTTAGTTCCATGTCATCTTTGAAGATACCTTTATCTTCAATATCCTGGAGGGTTTTGCCGACCTTGTCTTCAATGTACCTTATGGTTTGTGGTCTGATGTTGAGGTCTTTAATCCATTTTGATCTGACTTTTGTGCATGGTGTCAGGTCGAGTTCTAAGCCCATTTTTTTGCATGTGATTGTCCAGTTGTGCCAGCACCATTTGTTAGAGAGACTTTCCTTGCTCCACTTCACATCTCTTGCTCCTTTATCAAAGATTAGATGATCATACATTTGAGGTTGTGTGTGGGGATATTCCACCCTGTTCCATTGGTCTGCAGCTCTGCCTTTGTTCCAGTACCATGCTGTTTTAATTGTTACTGCTTTGTAGTAAAGTTTGAGGTTGGGGATGGTGATGCCTCCCATCATCTTTTTCCCAAGAATTGTTTTAGCTATCCGTGGGCGTTTATTGCTCCATATAAATTAACCAAAGATATTTTATAGCTCTATCATACTTGAGTTTTAGAATTCCTTTTGAAAAAATATCACCTAATAGGAGGTATTGTTCAGGAATATCAAAAAAATTCTTATTAGAATGTCCATTTGCAATATACACATATATATATACATACACATATATATTTCAAGTAATAAGTGTAATAGAAAACAATATATAAAAGTGTCTAAAATTTAGAGCTGCCATATTGACTGCATATGCAGTACATTATACATATGTTTGAAATAAAGAATAGAGAGCTAAATAGTTGAGTACATGATTTGCATGCAGAAGATCTGGATTCATTATCTGGCACTACATGGCCTCTTGAACACATCTGGTTATGATCACTCAAACATCACCAAGTCAGGAATAATACCTGGACACCAGTGTATGTGGCCTCTCCCCCAAAGCAAATCAACTTGAGAAATAAAACAAGGAGTAGAAGTATGAGTCATCTAATTGCATCTAATATAGAGTTTTATTCAAAACTCCACATTATAGCAACGTATTAAAAACAAACTTATTGAGAACAGAATGAAAATTGACATTAGTATAGAAGTGGCATGCAATTAAAGCACATGTCGAGAAAACATACTAAGATTGTGGTAAGATTGTGGTATTTTATTATAAAGATGATAATTAAGTTGTAAGGAAAGTCACAGTTGTATCTTCCAGTAATATAATAGGCACATGTAATTTATGATATGTTAACATATTTTATTAAGGACTTATATATTATTTGATATGAATCAAAAATTGTGTTAGCATCCAGTTTATGCAATGTTGAAAACATATTACCAAAATTATCATCATTTTATAACAATGGAGTAAAATGAAATTTCTCAAATATTTTATCCCTCTAAAGGTTATATATGAGATAGTTGAATATTATTCTACTGAATACATTAAAAAAAACTTAGAGTCCTGGTATTATAGAAAAAGAATTTTTATACAAATTATTTAAGGTTTTCACACTACTTCTTTTCATTTCATCCAAATAAAAAGACTACAATTTATTTAAAATATCTAATAAATTCATTTTACACTCTTACAATAGGTAAGCTTATAGGGACATCCACCCACAAAATAGTAATTATTGCCTTTCTAATCCATAATTCTCTTAGTGGTCACATTTTTACCACAGATTGCCCTATGTAACCTTGGTTACAGCTGACTAATCCAGAGCAAATGCTTTACCCAGGGGAAATGGATCTACAATCTGGTTAGGTGTTTGCATAATACAAAATGAAGGGAAAAAATTGCTCTCAATGTGATTTGAACTAATTAAATCTGAGAGAATAAGTTAATCACTCGTATAAGTATATCTGAATGTCATAAGGAAGAGCTAGTATTTTAAAAAGCATACATGGAGAAAAAGGCATCAAGTTTTACAGAAAAGGAGCTTCTCTTAAGCAGAGAAGTGTTGCTAGTAGAGTTGAATAGTAATAATCAGATAAGCCATTGGATAGAGAAAATTGATGCTACCTGATGTGTACCCTGTTGGTTTTGGATGACTTTCAATTCCTCTGGACATATATCTGCATAATAATGTTCTCTGCCTCGGCTTATTTTCTTACAAAAGTTGTGCCTGATAGAAAGAACTTGAAAGTTAGTTGAAAAACCATACAGGGGAGAAAATTGTTCTGTTTAAACAAATCTAAAAAATTTCTCAAGAACTCTATAGGGCAGCAGGTTGGACTCCAAACATTATGTAACATGACAACATGGAGTATGTATTCTCTTGTCTTAGATCAAGAATCTTTATTATCAGTGGTGTTATCTTCAAAATTTTCTATAGCATAACTCAATTCTTCATGGCTTATGCCTCTAAAATATAATAGGTTAGTTTTTAACAAATATGCAATGAGGTGGAAAATAGATATAAGTCTGAGTGTGTATGAAAAGAAAATGTCATGTTATCAACCAAAGAACAAACTTAAACATGACTGTCCTCATCATCAGAAAAACTTCCACTTCAAGTTTTTTAAGTGTTCTTCTAACTCTGATCAATGAGTACCCACTGACTCCAGAATTGAAATGTTATAAATAGAAACTGGCAACTTCCTCATCACCTGTATGCATCATTAAATAATAGCAGTTACTTGTTTATTTTTTGTAACTGATTTAACCCTATTGACTTTTTACTGAGATAACATATGATGCTCATTTCAATATACTTGGGATAATCTATTACATTTTAATTTTTCCTTTGAAATATTGAATATTAAATACAATTCAAATAAAATCCCAATGTGAAACATATATTAAAGGAGCAAAAGTTTATCTGTCTGACTTGATTCACTAAAAATATTGTCCCTATCTAGTCTAGGTCCCCAGAGTCACAAAAATTCAAAGTCAGCTAACATTTTAGTTTTAAATGTTCCATTTCTAACAGTACTGAAAGAAACTTCCAATTTATTCTACTTCTACATATATATTCAATACTGTGTTGCTGGAGTGAGAAGAAAATGACTTTATTAAAATTTGCTTGGGTAAAACAGTGTCTAAAGAGAAAATATTATTTAGTAAGTACATTATTATAAGAACTACCTTTGAAACCTCTTTCTGTGCTCCTTGGAAACATGTTAACTAGACAGAAATATTAATCATACCTTTATGCTATTACCTCTAGTCCTGTGATAATATTAACTTGCAGGACCCATACAGCCAGATGGAGATTAGACTCCCAAAGCACTAAGGTAGGTCAGGAGGATTCTTCCAAAGTTTGGCACTGTCTGTCCAGAAAGCCACCAGGTTGTTCTCTGTCTTTGGAGTGTTAAAAGTCCAAATAATTCTTCTGTCTTCGACTGTTCTTTGTGTGACCCTTCACGTGTCAGAGTATTTTATGTAGTATTTACTACAGAAAATCAAATATGTGATTAATAGTGATTTTTATGATCCCAATTTTGATTTGGCTGAGGATCAGAAAAATCTGAAACTTATATTTGACATTTACAAGAACTTTCACAAAGTCTTACTGCAGTGCTTCTTCTTGATCCCATTATTTATGAGATTACAAGAGGCCAGCCCTTAATTATCCAAGTTAGCTTGTAACTGTCAATGAGCAAAAGATACTCTCATTTTAACCAATTATTATGACTTCCTTTTCCAACTCACATGAAATGTCAGAAGTGCTTTGAAAACAGATTTGAGTGATGTTATTTACTATTTTTTTATTTACCTTTTGTGCCTCTTAGTAAAACCACCACATTGCAATTGCTCATACGTAAATCACTAATGATTTTTGTGTGGTGGAACAAATTGATGTTTAGGGTGGTATTATATTGCTAATGTATTTTTTATTCATCCCTTTAATTAATGAATTATTGAGTATAGACTCTTGCCAGACGCTGAGGAAACAGATGTGTACCAGAGAGAGACAGACCACATCATTGTGGTTTTTACAATTTAGTTTGAAAGACAGACATTGAACAAGTAATTATAGAGGCGTTAAATGTTAGGAAAAGGTGTCATGGGAACATATAATTGAGTGACCTACCTTAGTTTTAAAGTTGGATAAGTTCTCCTGGCAAAAGAACATTTTAGTCGAATTCTTAGTGTAAGTACAGTTAATTTGTGAAGTATGGAGAAGTAAATGACTTTTTTTTTAAGCAGAGGGTAAAAGCGGGTAAAAGCAACTTCCATTATCTCACTTTTTTTTTGCAGTTAACACCTACACATACAGCAAAGTAAGCATAAAACTTCTATGAGAAGTAATGAGTGTTTAAAACCAGGGACTGAAAACCTGAACATATTTAATTGTCTTAGACTGTAGATTTGATGATTAACATACATGCATGTTAATCTGTGAAATGTTAGGACTAACGAAATCCCAGAATTCATTTCAGGCCACTAAATAGCTGATGGTTCTCTTAACTAAAGATAATGTGGGAATGGCAATAGCTTTAGAAAGAACTAATGGATCCAGTTTTCAATGTGGTAATTTGGAAGGTTCAAGACATAAATGAGTTGAAATAACAATGAATAAAATATTAGTTAAAAGCATTTAAAATCTATGCATTTATGATTATGGCTCGAACATCCATCAAAACTAGCATTACGTTTGGGGGCCGGAGCGATAGCACAGCGGGTAGGGCATTTGCTTTGCATGAGGCAGGCCCAGGTCAATCCCCGGCATCCCATATGGTCCCCCAAGCATCGCCAGGAGTCATTCCTGAGTGCAAAGCCAGGAGTAACCCCTGAACATCGCTGGGTGTGACCCAAAAAGCAAAATAAAATAAAAAAATTTAAAAAAAACTAGCATTACTATTGATGCCAAAAATCTAAGACTCATAACTACTCCTCATATTTCTCACTTTGGTATATTTTAAATCACCTCAATTCTACTTTAATTTTTTTCTCAACCTCATCATATTCCTTTACTCATTTCTTCAAATTCTCTCTTTTCCAGGGAGAAATAATAACCTTCTAGTTGAAGTTAGTGGCTCAGTAGATCATTAAGATGAACATTTGTATTATTCTCAAGTGATCCCTTTTAAATAGATTTGTTTTCTTTCATCCTCCACAATATTAATTTCTGAGGAGCAGGTATTTAACAGATCTCAAGTACCCTAAAATCCTCAGGGCGACCCTAGTGACAGGGCTGCTCAAGAGAGACTGGAAATTATCTCTGCTATGGGCAATGTGGAATCTGGGAATCTGCAATGACTGACTAGGCCTGGGCCTTGTAAAGGCCTAGAAACCAGGACCACTCCCAGCCCTGAAGAAAGGATGGGATAGACTCCTTTCTGCCAGGTCATCTCTATGGAAAATGAGGCCCAAGGTCACGTCCAGTTTAACCTGAAAACTCGAGGCATCTCCAGTTCATCATGGGACACCTTATAGCCAAGCCTGGGTAACTCTGATGTGCCAGATATGATCGATACCATTATTAGTGTGTCCCCGGTCTTTAACCAACCCCTAGGACTTCTCAGTAATGGGGTACCCCAAATGAGAGTTCTCCAACTTTGCTGTGTTTGTGCAAAAGAATGAGACAGGTTGTTAAGCCATCTAGCAAGTTTCAAATGAAGGTGGAGAGAAGACTGTGCTTCTGTAACTTCTTTTCTATAAGAATCAGATTCTAGTTTTACAAGGGTGATTGAATAATTGGGTGATTTAATGAGTAAGCTGTCTAGTCTATAAAGAAACTAAGTGTTGAGCACGCTGTCACCAGGGACTGGAGCAATAGCACAGCAGGTAGGGCATTCGATTCCTCCGTTCCTCTTGGAGAGTCCGGCAACCTACCAAGAGTGCCGAGCAAGCTCCCCGTGGTGTATTCAATATGTCAAAACAGTAACAAGTCTCACAGTGGAGACTTTACTGGTGCCCGCTTGAGCAAATCAATGAACAACAGAAGGAGTGCAACAATGCAACAGGTTTAATTGTGATTCCTGGTTTTAACCAATGGAGTTCTTTCCTATTTTCAAAAGAGAGGTCATGTTCACAGCTGCTTTTGACTCCGTTATCTGGGTAGACACCCAAGATTCTCTCATTCTCTGCATATTGACTAGGCCCCTTTTAGTTGTCCCTCAGTAGTTTCTGCTCTTCTTTTTTTGTTTTGTTTTGTTTGGGGGGGTCACACCCAGTGATGCTCAGGAGTGAAACCTGGCTTAGCCCTCAGGTTTTACACCTGGTGGAGTTTGGTGAATCCTATGGAATGCTAGGGATCAAATGTGGGGCAGTAGCATGCGACACAAGTACAATACACAGTGTACTATCATTCTGGCCCCAGTTTCTGCAGTTCATGTCAACAAAGGTTTCCAGACTCAAAAAGGAGTGGCAGCTTTGTCACTAGATTCCTCACCCATGCACCCCATATACCTGTCCTGTCCCTGCTCTGTCCACTATAAGCTTTCTGGGAATATGACTATAAAAAAGTATAGCAGAGCTGCAGTTTTCATGACATGGGTGGATTGTGGGATGCAGAGAGGTGAATCTCTTAATAATTGAAGCTTTTTATAATAGTGAGTGATGGCAAATCTGATGGAAGCAAGGTAGAATCAGAGAGAAGATGATTCAGGCTCTCTATAGAATAAGATATGTGACATTCTAGAAAAGAATGAAGTTCACTATTTTCTGTTATCATTTGACAAGGAAGTGACTGCTGAGCCCCCAATCAACACAGAGTGATGGACTTGGACATCCAAGAGGATTCAGTACCTCCTGAACACTAGCAGCTACTTGGCTGGTGTCAGGAAGGAAGATGTTCTTCCTTCACCCTTCTCCATCCATCAGCTGGAAAATAATTAAATTGATGCAAGACAGCTTAGCAAGAGGAAATGCAAGACTTAATTATATGCTCAGGATGACCTATACATAGAATAGTGGACCTCATCATCTCTTCATTCCAGTGAGACTGTACTCCAGAAAGGGTTTAATAGACTTAGAAGGGAAAAATAAAGAACTTGATAATTTTGCAAGAAAAAAACAAAAAGACAAACTGTTTCAGGTCTTATTTATATATACACCAAGAGAAGCCATACAGGGGCGGCAGAGAGAATAGCAGACAGTGCTCTGAATTTGCATACAGTCTAATTGGTTTCAATTTCCGGCATTACCTGAGCACCACCAGGAGTAACTCCCGAGTGCAAAGCCAGGCTTTAAACCTGCATGAGGTCAGGTCTGGTCCAAATACCAAACAATAGAAAAATGTACAAGACTCAGTCTGGGGTCATTAAATGTATAAATTCATCCTTCACATACTGAAGAAACACCAAGATTTTCTTGTTTAAAGAGAAATAAATAATTAAGAAAGCATCATTCTTGGATAATATGCATTGATTATTTTTTTTGGACAGAGTGATAGCACAGCGGGTAGGGCATTTGCCTTGCACACGGGTCACAAAGTGTCGATTCCTCCATCCATCTTGGAGAGCCCGGCAAGTTACCGAGAGTATCCTGCTCTCATGGCAGAGCCTGGCAAGCTACCCGTGGTATATTCGATATGCCCAAAACAGTATCAACAAGTCTCACAATGGAGCCGTTACTGGTGCCCGCTAAGCAGATTGATGAACAAGGGACAACAGCGCTACAGTGCTATTTTTTCTCAATGCATAATAATGATTAAGCAAAATCTGTGAACCACTATTAGTTTTAATACCAACCACAACCTAACAAACATGAAGTTATTCACACCAAGCCCTACCACGATTTAATATCAAAAAGTAATTTTATTTCAACCCCTATCCAAAATGAAAATTTAAAGTAATCCATATACAGATTTCTAGTTATTAGTGTAGTAGGTTTAGTCAGCCGTAGGCAGGAGGGAATGGCTAAGAGAGCCAGAGAAGATGATTCAGGCTCTCTATAGAATAAGACATGCAATTAGACGACACCACCAAGAACCAGATGTCCAAGGCGGTGTGATCACAAAGCTCAGAAATGTCAGAAATCAATTTTCCTGCTGATGATAGGAGATCCGGGACATAAAACCTGGCATAAAACCTTCACACACATGGAGATGTCAACTATGCCTGGATTTTATTAATCTTACTTGTATAACACATGGAAGAGCCTCCAATCATTGGGGAATATGAGTAAGGAGAGGCTCCAAAAATCTCAGGGCTGGGAAGAATGGAGATGTTACTGGTGCCTGCTCGAGCAAATCAATGAACAATGAGATGTCAGTGATACAGTGATACTAGTATAACAGTTTTGACCTTTTCAGTGGGTTTTCTCAACCAACTGGGTGTGTGTGTGTGTGGTCACTGCAACAAGAGCAATCACACAGTGCAGCATCAAAAAACCAGGCGATGTTCTAAGATGGGAAAGAAGGCAGGATAACTGTTCTCAGTAGGAATTCTCCACTCGGACAGGGGGATCTGGGAGAAATTAGGGAAGGGAAACTGTAGGATGATCTTGGAAGTGAACTGTGCCTGCTACTGAGGCAGACTGCAGGGAGGGAGGGAAACTGAGGACATTGGCAGAGGGTCCCCACTTCACTTCACCTCCGTCACTTGGTGAGACAGCCCAGAATCAGGAGACCTGCAATGTCAGAAAATTATTTGTATGTCTTTTCTAATAACCGAATCTCATCCTCTTCTTGGCTAACAATATGCTTGTATTTTGTGCAGCTTCTAGTGTGTGTTTCTACATGCTAACTGGCCTGTTTCCTGACTCATGAATGGTTTAGTGAAGCCAATTAGATCCCTAAGTCTGAGTTAATGGTGTGCTCATAAATTGCTCATATTGTCTAGAATTCTTCTTACATATGATTATGAAAACTGCTTATGAAATAACAGAAGGGACTCAAAATAACATCATCATCTAAGATCACATAAAATTTAAGAAAGTTTATCTTCTGAGCAAAACTGATTGGAGAATGACTGAGAAACCCTATATTAAATACAGAATTACCCTTCTCAATTAAGAAATTGTTTTGGTGGTCTTATTGTGAAATTCAAGTTGGCCTTTTCCATTTTCACTAAATGTTGCTTCCCTCTGGCCCCTTGTTTATACACTGTCTTTTTCCTTTCCCCAGTTAAGAAAAAGGCTCTAGCATGTGCTCTGCCAGTAAACTTGTGTTGTGAGATTATGGACATTTGTCTAATTTTTTTTTTTTTTTTTTTGCTCTCTGACCTTGGATTACCAGATACATTTTGGTTTCCCATTAACATAATTCCCTGATCAGGCACACAGTTCTCTAATGAAAGGAACATATCTTAATTAAAACATATGATTAGGTTTGTCATTTCACATGAAAATGACTCTAATTTAGACATAGGCATAGAATTTTAAAGTTAGAAGGGGCCTTAGAGATCACCTAGTGAATGAATGGTTTGGGTAATTGTTCTCCCCTGCTGTGTACATTAGCATCTGCATTGCATTCGGTACTGTCAAATGCATACTTTGAAAAGAGATAGTATGACCTTAGAATATGGAAAGTTTCAAAAGGTTGTTTTTCTTAACAATCTTGCTAAAGTCCTTTGACCTTATGGATCATGACATAATTATTTATTAGTCTGGGGAAAGAATCATTTATTGCTTAGAGTAGATAATAAATGGAATTACTACCCAGGCACTTTCTTCCTTAAACTCACAGTTTTCCTAATCTCTTTCCCTATGGCAACAGAGCAATTACTTTCAAGCATGTTGATTCCTTTGTGCTTTAAATATAGATAAATGTAATCATGTTGAAAACCTGGGGGTTAGTTGGTGCTCTTGAATTAAAAATCCCAAAATGCACCGAAAAAACATTGATTCAGTTTAATTTTCTTTAAAAAATATCCTGATTGTGACTATATATAAGAATCAGATGCCACTCAGGTAAATCCATAACTTAATCATGCAGAAAATATTTAATATGTTCAATATTGATTAAAATATTATTTCCAAAAGTTGAACTTTTTTTTGTTTGGCTTTGTTTTACTCATTCACTTTTAAATAAATTAAAGATAGAACTGTTTGTCAAGGGACAGGAAAAAAGGATCCTCCTTCCCTTTTAAGTTCCTTTGCTGGTCTAATGTAAACACTACACCAGATAGATAATAAGAAAAAAACCATAATTACACTTCAATGGAAGTTCATAAAAAACGAGAGTATACAAGAGGAGTCTGGTAATTTGGGACTTATTTAATACTCTCAGGGGTAGAGGGCTAGAGATACAAATGGGAGGGAGGTTATTCTTAAGAAATCAGAGAAAACGTTTTGAAAATAAAGATAGCCTGGTTATGTAGATTAGATCTCAGAGGAGAATAAATGAGCATTATCTCTGGTAATATTTCTTTTCCTGGTTCAGGTCTCCAATGCAATGCAAATTTAAGGAGTTGAGAAGTAGGTTACCAAGAAAGGCCTAGAAAACAAGAGTATACACATTTCAATTTCTACTTTACCCATTGATAATAGTTTTTAAGATTAGGACCTAGTTGCCTACCTGGTATAGAGGGGAGAGGACACTACAAATAGGTACTCTATTGCAAGTAAAAATGCCTGGTCAAAAAGAAGAGTGTATATTCTGGTTTCAAAACGTTACCCTTTTCTTAAAAACAATCAGTATGAAATAATCCTTAGTCCAAAAAGATATTTTGAGGGTCACATCCTGTTTCACCTCCATTTCATGTGTTCAGAATGCTTTTCAAACAAAAGAATGGTTGGCTTGAGAAGAAGGAGGAGAGGGGTCTGCATAATAGAGTAGATGCTCTCATTTAACCGAGAAATGAAGAACGGGGAGGGAATTATCGAGAGGTTGAAAAGATCTGGAAGAGGCTGAGAACACTCAGAACTGACATCCCTGCTGTTCTTGCTGCTGACAAATCCCAGAAAATGGAGGGACTTGGAACTAGTTCCAGTTGGTTACCAGTGAGGGCACAAAGAAGCGAAACCTGGCCCATATCTTACCCTTCTTTTATTAAGTTCCAGGTACACATTAACTTACAAAACACCTTGCTGCATAAGTAGATGCTAATGACACGCAGCAAGGTAGCAATCCCAGTGCACACTAGTCTAACACTTATAGAACATTTCAGACCTGGGCTAACTTGCCCAATAAAAACCCTGTCACAAAACCCGATGGGCTTCTTTCTTAAGAAGACTCTACTCATCCTTAAATGTGTCCTTTTGTCCTAAATTCTTTTCCTTTTTATATATACTCTGTCTTGCCTCTAAAGTCTTCATGATATAAGCAAGAACCTTGTATCTGGGTCAGGCCACTTGCTTCCAGCCCAGAAGAGTCAAATCTCTCTTTGTATCTCTCTCCTCTTTCTTTTTCTCTTTTTCTCTCTCACTCAATCTCTGCTGGGGTCAAAGAAAGATAGTATAATGGAAAAGGTGCTTGCCTTGTATGTAACTGTGTTCAATAACTAGCACCATAGAATGATCCCACAGCCGTACCTGATATGATTCCTGAACACAGAGCCAGTCCTGAGAATAGCCTCGTGTGGCCCCAAAACAAATAATAAAAAAATAAATAAATAAAGTTACTTCAAAACACACTTTTGTTGCATATGGCTAGAGATTCTTTAACATAATGGAGCCCAACGCATTTGCATTCATTCTATTATCGGGCCATTTAAGTAATTGAAAGAGTACATTCATATTTGGTTTTGTTACCCCTTTAAACCCTGTATTTCATCTGGGATCAGGGCTTCAAGTAATTTTTTTTTCGCTTTTTGGGTCACACCTGGCCATGCACAGGGGTTACTCCTGGCTCTGCACTCAGGAACCACTCCTGGCGGTGCTCAGGGGACCATATGGGATGCTGGGAATTGAACCCGGGTCGGCCGCGTGCAAGGCAAATGCTCTACCCGCTGTGCTATAGCTCCAGCCCCTCAAGTAATTTCTTAACAAATGATAAAGTCTTCCAAAGTTTAACAGTTTTCCAAAGTTAACCTTATCTTTACTAAAGTCTTATCTTGACGAAAGTTCGATGGTTCCCCTTTATCCTAGCCCCTGGATGGAAGGAATGGACTATACAGTTATACCCGTCAAATGGACTTCTGTGAAGCTTGACTGCAGCTTTTGCACCAATGTCAGTGTAGCCACCCACACGGAGTAGAAACTCACTTGTGTTGTCTCAAATCCTGAAAGCCTCGGAAGATTGGCCCGGTATTAATATAACCACAGACCCAGGGAGGATGCCATAATCTTTTAACTTCCCCACCTCATCTGTAGACAGTCAGTGAATATTCTGGGGACGCTAGCTTTCAAATGACAGACTCAGATGACCAGGTCAGGTGCACGATCGCTGAGAGAAAAGTCTGGTTATTCAGAAGGTTACAACACTTGGCTGTTGTAGGTTGGGCAGTTGTAGTTTATACAACTGTTGCAGTTCCCTTGTGACCATGTATCTGCTTGATACCAGGTGAGAGACAAAGGGAGTTTTTCCAAACTTTCATCATCCCCTTTAGATTCTTCATTTCTCTACAGTCTCCTAAACCTCTAAGTGCAAGACTCACATCTCAGTTCAGATCTAGACTCGGATCCTAAGAGTTAGAAAATCATGTTGCAAGATTGTCGTCATGGAAACTCCCCCCCCCCTCCGAAGTCTGGGTTCCCCCATTGCAATTTATTTAATTTAATAAAATTAAAATTATTTCGTTTTTCATTTGACTTTGGAGAAATCTACTCACTTGTTTTCCAGCGCTCTAGCCCGACTGTATTGTTGTTGTGTAAGCGGGCAAGACCCTTCCAGTTAAGGGGCCAGAGTGATAGTACAGAGAGGAGAAGCATTTTCCTTGCACGCAGCCAATCTGTGTCCATCCACAGCATTCCATATGGTCCCCTGAGCACCGCCAGAAATAATTCCTGCGTGCAGAGCCAAGAGTAACCCATGAACATTGCAGAGTGACCCCCAAAGCCAAAAATTTTTAAATAAAATAAAATGAAGATCCTTCCAGTTGTGAAGATTCCATGCCTGCATGGGATTGTAGGTTTGGAGTGAAAGTCTTTCCCAATTACATTGGTTTTTATCCAGCCTTGCTAATAATCAAAGAAACATCAGACAGATTTAAGAAATAAAATATAAAATAAATTTAATAATAATATGTGTATCTACTTCACATAAAATAGAAAATAAGAGAAACTAAGACGCTTTACAAAATGAATCATTTTCACCTTGGAAAACTTCAGTGAAGACAAGATATGGAAAGAGGGAGGGTCAGGTATAGATAATGGGTTTGTGGGGTCACTAGGAAAGTCTCAACAACCAGGACATGACCACTAAATATATTTAAGTATTGCCTTTCTGGTGATAAGATTTTTAAAAATTAGGTCTTCCCAATACAGAAAAGATTAGGATATCCCATACACAGGGAAATATCCCTTTATATGTGTTAAGTATTCTACTAAATTTCAACTTCGTCTCAGCCTTGAGATTCCCTTGTGAAATAATCCTTTTGTCAAAGAAGAATATTTGGAGGTCATGGCAGATTATGTTACACCTTATACTATGAAGAAAATCATACATGCAAACCAAATTATACAAGTATGGGCTGTTTTTTGCTCATTTTCTTTAATTAAGAGGGCACAGGTACCAAATGAGTGTAGGAAATTGAAGTCTATATATTTTAAGCAAAAAGAATTGGTGTTTTGAACAAATTAAGAAAAATTTCCGTCTCGGACCCAGACCTTCCCTGCCACCCCCACCCCCCCACCCCGGACTGCCGGCCCAGCTGGGGGCACGCCAATCCCTAGCACCAAAACTGTTTTCTCTTCTGGCCTAGTTGTGTGACCTTCCCCTGCCCGCCCTGCCCTTCCCATGTTCCAGTCTGCAGCTTGGACTCAGCTACAGTATGACAGGGGGCGTGGCCTACTCCTGAAGGGGCGTGGCCTCAGCGAAAGTGTGCGTGCCCTCTTTTTGGGATGGCCGCAGATATTCTCATTAAACCTGTCAATCTGTTGTTTCATCTCATCCTTCATTACCTATGTCACGTCCAAGAGTAACATTCTAGCTATCCATAAACAGTAGGACAGTAAACCACAAGACTTCACATAAGGATTAGAGGAACATATGAGCGGGAAGACATATTCTAGAAGGGGAAAATAAAAAGGCAATCACCATAGATCGAGCCCATCTAGAATCTTTTTTTTGAAACAAGAGGGAACAGGGATACTGATCTTGAAGGTCCCTCTTCCATACCACCACAACAACATGAAGAAACAGCGCAAATCCCTAACACAAGGAGAGGACAATGAAAGGAGTCCAGAAACCTCAATAGGTGTTTCCTGCAAACTCCAGCTCTCTGATAAAGAATTCAGAGTTGAAATCCTCAAGCTGTTTAATGAATTCCATGGAAAGATTGACAAGATAAAGGAGGACCTGAGAGAAACTATAAAACAGTCAGCAGAGAAATTACGGGAAGAAAAGAGAGCAGAAATTAAAAAACTATGAAAAGGAATGAAGGATTCGGTAGATGAAATAAAAAAAAAAAACTCTGTGGCTGCCCTCAATAATAGAATGACTACAGTGGAAGAAAGAATCAGTGAGCTTGAAAATAAGCTGCAAGAAGCCTACAAGCAACAACAATGGGAAGAGATCTCAAAATAGCTCTAGGGCGACTCAGAGTCCTAGGGGATGATTTAAAGAGGAACAACATTAGAATCATTGGAGTAACAGAAGGACAGGGAAGCAACCCCAACGAAAAAGCCAAAGTCAAGCAAATCATTGCTGAAAAGTTCCCAGAGCTGGAGAATGCAGGTATTCAGATTCAAGGAGCCCGAAGGGTGCCAGCTAAAAGAGACCATAACAGAAAAACCCCAAGACATATCATAGTTACAATGATGGACGTCATGGATAGAAACACAATACTGCAAGCAGCAAGGTCGAAGAAGGAAATCACATACAAAGGAGCACCCCTTAGATTCACAGCATCCTATCAGAGGAAACCCTCCAAGCCCGAAGGCAGTGGTTAGATATAGTGAAAAAACTCGATGAAATGAACGCTTCACCAAGAATACTTTATCTGGCTAAACTCTCATTCAAACTCGAAGAAATGATACACTATTTTGTGGATAAAGAACAGCTCAGGAACTTCATAGACTCAAAAGCAAACCTAAAAGAAGCACTAAAGGGGCTATTGTAAGAGAAGACCAACCCCTACAAGCGCAACAAACCCTTACTGAAAGATGGTGCAAAATCCCATAACAATAATCTCTCTTAATGTTAATGGTCTAAATTCACCAATTGAGAGACACAGACTGGCAAAATGGATTCAGAGACAGAATCCAACATTTTGCTGCCTGCAAGAAACACATCTGAAAAGCCAGAACAAACACATACTCAAAGTCAAAGGATGGAAAACAATCCTGCAAGCAAACAACTCCCTCAGAAAAGCTGGGCTGGGCTTACTAGTATCTGACAACATAGATTTCAGGTTGAAAAAGATTAAAAAAGATAGGGAAGGCCTTTTTTTATTAATCAAGGGATTAATAATTATAATAATAATACAGTAGGAAGAAATCAAACTCCTAAATGTGTATGCACTTAATGAGGGACCAGCCAAATACCTACAACAACTGCTAACAGACCTTAAGAAGGACATCTCGAGCAAGAAAATAGTAACTGGAGACTTCAACACTGCCCTATCACCCCTGGATAGATCAAGAAGATTAAAATCTACCAAGGAAATACTGGCCTTGAGGGAAGAAATAGAAGAGAAAGGGCTAATAGACCTATACAGAGCTTTATATCCACAAAAAAGGGAATACACACTCTTTTCCAGTGAATATGGAACATTTTCCAGAATAGACTATGTGTTGGGCACACAACTTGCATCAATAGAATCAGGAAGATACACATTGTATCAGCTATCTTTTCAGACCATGATGCACTGAAGATAGAAGTTAATCATGTACAGATGCAGAAAACCAAATCAAACAGCTGGAAATTAAACAACTCAATATTGAACAATGAGTGGATCAGGAAGGAAATCAAGGAAGAAATCAAAAGGTACCTGGAAACAAATGAGAATGAAGACATGAGCTACTCCAGAACCTGTGGGACACAGCTAAATTTTCCCCATGTGAAGGGGAAAATTTATAGCTCTGCAAGCATTCTTCAGGAAGGAAGAAAGGGCCCACATAAATAAATTGACTTCACAGCTTAAGATTTTAGAAAAGGACCAACTAAAGGAGCCCAAACCAGGCAGAAGAAAAGAGTTATAAAACTTAGAGCAAAAATCAACGACATGGAAACCCAAAAGACAATCTGAAAGATCAATAAAACCAAGAGCTCGTTCTTCGAGTAAGTAAACAAGATTGATAAACCAATTAGCAAGACTCACAAAGAAAGAGAGAGAGAGAGAACCCTTATAAACAGAATCAGAAATGAAAAGGAAGACATTACAACAGAAACCAAAGAAATCCAAAAGACTATCAGAGACTGCTTTGAAAAGCTGTATGCCATGAAACAAGAGAACCTAGAAGAAAAATATAAATTCCTGGATTCCTACAATCTGCCAAGGCTGAACCAAGAAGACCAGGAATACCTGAACAGTCCTATTAATATCAAGGACATTGAAACTATAATCAAAAGTCTTCCCCATAACAAAATCCCAGGTCCAGATGGATTCACTAGCGAATTCTTCCAAATATTTAAAGAGGACCTGTTGCAAGTTCTTCTCAAGCTTTTCCAGGAAATTGAAATAATAGAAACCCTCCCAAACAGTTTCTATGAGGCTCATATCTCCCTAATACCAAAAGCAAATGAAGACCACCACAAAAATAGAAAACTACAGGTAAATATCTCTGATGAACACAGATGCAAAGATTCTCAACAAAATATTAGCTAATAGAATTCAACAACTCATCAAAAAGATCACACACCACGACCAAGTGGGATTCATCCCGGGGATGCAAGGATGGTTTAACATTCAGAAATCAATCAACATAATCCATAATATCAGCAAAAGAAAAGATAAGAACCATATGATCATATCAATAAATGTAGAGAAAGCATTTTACAAGATCCAGCACCCATTTATGATGAAAACTCTTGTCAAAATGGGTATAGAAGGGACTTTCCTCAATATAGTTAAAGCTGTTTATCACAAGCCTACAGCAAACAGCATCCTCAATGGGGAAAAACTAAGAGCCTTCTCTCTGAGATCAGGGATGAGACAAGGATGCCCTCTCTCTCCACTCCTGTTCAATATAGTACTGGAAGTACTTGCAATAGTGGTTAGGCAAGAAAAAGGTATTAAGGGCATTCAGGTAGGAGAGGAAGAAACCAAGCTCTCACTATTTGCAGACAATATGATGCTATACTTACAGAACCCTAAAACCTCTACCAAGAAACTCTTAGAAACAATAGACTTGTATAGTAAAGTTGCAGGCTATAAAATCAACACCCAAATTCCATGGCTTTTCTATACGCAAATAATGAGAGAGAAGTAAGCGACCTGATAAAAGCAATCCCGTTCACAAATATGCCTAAAAGAGTCAAATACCTCGCAAGCAACTTAACTAAGGAGGCAAAGGATCTCTACAAGAAAAACTACAAAACGCTACTTCAGGAAATAAAAGAGGACACAAGAAAATGGAAATATATCCCCTGCTCATGGATTGGAAGTATTAATGTTATCAAAATGGCAATACTCCCCAAAACATTGGGCAAATTTAATGTGATCCCTATAAGGATACTCTTGACGTTCTTCAAAAAAATGGAGCAAGCACTCCTGAAATTCATATAGAAAAATAAGCCCTCACAAATAGCTAAAGTAATTCTTGGAAAAAAGAAAATGGGAGAAATCAACCTTCCCAACTTCAAACTCTTCTACAAAGCAGTAGTAATTGAAACAGCATGGTACTGGAACAAAGGCAGATCTGCAGACCAATGGAACAGGGTTGAATATTCTGACACCCCCCCCAAATATATGATCATCTAATCTTTGACAAGGGATCAAGAAATGTGAAGTGGAGCAAGGAAAGCATGTTTAACAAATTGTGCTGGCAAAACTGGACAGCTATATGCCAAAAAATGGACTCAGATCTCCACCTATCACCATGTACAAAAGTCAGATCAAAATGGATTAAAGACCTCAACATCAGACCAGAATCCCTAAGGTGAATTGAAGACAAGGTCATGACATTTTAGCCAATGGTATCTTCAAAGATGGCAAGCCACCAGCCAAGCAAGTGAAAACAGAAATAAATGGGACTACCTTAAACTAAGAAGCTTCTGCACCTCAAAAGATACAGGGACCAAAGTACGACAACCTACAGAATGAGAAAGGCTATCTACCCAATACCCATCCGATAAGGGGTTGATATCAAGGATATACAAGGCACTGGTTGAACTCCACAAGAAAAAAACTGTCTACCCAATCAATAAATGGGGTGATGAAATGAACAGAAACTTTACCAAAGAAGAAATCCAAATGGCTGAGAGGCACATGAGAAAATGCTCTACATCACTAATCATCAGGGAGATGCATATCAAAACAACAATGAGATACCAACTCACACCACAGAGACTGGCCCACATCCAAAAAAACAAAAGCAACCGGTGCAACAGATGTGGGCAGAAAGGGACTCTTCTTTACTGCTTGCTGGTGGGAATTCCGACTTGTTCAGTCCTTTTGGAAAACAATATGGACGATTCTCAAAAATTAGAAATTGAGCTCCCATTTGACCCAGCAATACCACTCCTGGGAATATATCTCGGAGAGGCAAAAAAGTATAGTAGAAATGACATCTGCATTTGTATGTTCATTGCAGCACTGTTTACAATAGCCACAATCTGAAAAAAAACAGAGTACCCCAAAACAGATGACTAGTTAAAGAAACTCTGGTACATCCACACAATGGAATACTATGCAGCTGTTAGAAAACATGAAGTCATGAAATTTGCATATAAGTGGATCAGCATGGAAAGTATCATGTTGAGTGAAATGAGTCAGAAAGAAAGAGACATAGAAAGATTGGACTCATAATTGGAATATAAAGTAGTAGAGAGGTACGAGTTTGCAATGATGAAGCCTCCGGCGGAAATTTCTCTGGACTTAGTTACTAAAATACTAAAATATAGAAATCCAAAATCTTGTGGCTGCTATTGTGGCCACACGACCCCATATCTCTTCATTCTCAGCAATGGAAAACAAATTATCAAATCCTTCTTTTCTAGCAGGTCAAACTTTGGGGGGGAAACCCCAAACAATAATAGTGAGTTTTTTGTTGAAATATTGAATGCAATCAAAGTAAAGAGAAAGTAAAGTGAAATTTATCAGCTACACATGCGGGGTGGGGGGCTTAGGGGGTGGGGAGGAGGTTTACTGTCATTCTTGGTGGTGGAATATTTGCACTGGTGAAGGGATAGGTGTTCGAGCATTGTATAACTGAGACCTAAGCCTGAAAGCTTTGTTACTTTCCACATGGTGATTCAATAAATTAAATAAATTAGTTAATAAATTAAAAAAAACTGTCCACAATCCTGCACGTGAAGTCTCTTATTTGAAAATAATATTTGCTAACATAAAAGTGAAAAGAATTTTCATAATACCAAAACAGGTGCATTTAATATTAATGATCCTATTTGTAACTGTTCCTAAATAGTAACAAAATATATACAAATCTATATTACTTTATCACACATGGGATAATATGTGTAAATTTATCTGTACTAAGAATGAGTATTTTGTATCATCATAATAAATAAATTCTGGATTTCTTAGGATTAAGTTAAGAATTTTAAAGAACAAATAGAAAAAGTACCTATATAGTACCTTACCCAAAATATGAATTTGGAGATTATATCTGATTATCATATCTGAATAGCAGAATGTATGCAAGAATTTTATTATGCTAATATTATATGCTCATGATTTTAAAAAATAATCTGCTGGAGGGGCCAGTGTAGTGGTTAAAATATAATTTTAAATTATATTTTCAAACATGATTTTAAAAATCACCTCATCTTAAGAACTTTTTCCTAATCTATGCAGCCTTTATTTTGTATCCTATTATGCAGAAAAGATAGAAATTATATTTTGATAAGTGTTTCCCCTGCCCATGTAGCACTGTAGCACTGCTGTTCCGTTGTTCATTGATTTGCTGGAGAGGGTACCAGTAACATCTCCATTTTGAGACTTGTTATGATTGTTTTTGGCACATAGAATACACCATGGGTATTTTGTTGGGTTCTCTGAGAGGAATGGACAAATCAAACCCAGGTCAGCCGCATGCAAGGCAAACACCCTACCACTGTGCTATCACTCCACCATTCCTCTGCCCATGTGATATTTTATTTGTTTTGCTTAAGCCATAATTTTCTTGTCACTGTTGATCCAGAGGCGCATATTTTAAGAAAATAATAATTAGATGTGTTACTGAAATATGATATGAAGTACTAAAAAAAGACTACTTGTTACAATTCTGAGAGTGAAGTCACTTAGTTTTAGTCACTGTCACTGTTATCCCATTGCTCATCGATTTGTTGAGCGGGCACCAGTAACGTCTCTCATGGAGAGACTTATTGTTACTGTTTTTGGCATATCCAATACGCACGGGTAACTTGCCAGGCTCTGCAGTGCGGAGTTTTATTTATCTATATGAAAATATAGGTTCAAAAAAAAAGAAAATAAAGGTTCAGAGAAAATACACTAAGATGCAGCTCTTGATTGAAAATAATTAGAAACATGATTCTATATGCCTTACTCCTGATTTCACACAAGGTAGAAAGAGAAAAAAAAGACACTAAAATAATGACTGATGCTTGCAGCATGGGTAACCAGTGAAGAATGTTTTTCTCCGGTGACCAGAACAAAAATAGTGCACGTTTCAGAAGGAAATATTTTGAGCTTGTTTTTGAATATGGCCCACTTAAGATGAGTTAGTAAAAGCAGTGAGTGAGTTCAATTGGAAGATTTTGTGACTTAGGTGAGGAAATAATGAATGTGGTGGAGTTAGCCTAGGGAATGAATATAGAAGCAAAGACAAGTGAAAAGGAAGATGAAATCTTTGGAAACATTACCTTTAGGTTGAGACCAATGCTCAGGAGGCTGTGTGGAGAGAAACTTTGCAGCAAAAGGAGGAAAATCCACAAAGACTGTTACCCCAGCAGCTACATTTCAAAAGTATGTTTAAAATCTGAAATAATGAGTAGTGTCAAATCAATTGTCAAGAGGAAAAAGGAATAAAAATTTTCCTTTTGATTTGTAAATTGAGATAGCGCTTGTATCCTTAAATCCATAACCATTATTAAGGATAATAGCAATGGACTTAAATAATTTAAATTAAAAGTTAATCTTTAGAATTAAAGAATTTTGGAGTCAAGAGTTTCAAATAAATAAAAACGGGACTCACTGCTCATGCGAATAGAGCTATTTCTAAGTCATAACCATTCACCACTGCATTAATATACATATATTGTAAGAGAGAAAGCATGATTAAATTTTTTTCCCAATGAGTGAATGAAATAGAAGTAACTAAAATACTAAAGTAATTATATTCAGGGATATGGAGATTGTTCAAAGGACTATAGTGCATGTTCTGCAAATGAGAAATCTAGGTTTGAGTCAAATTTTCATTTTTTTCAAACACCGTTAGGTATGACCAAAATGTTCAAAATATTTTTAAAAAATTAACAGTTGTATTCAGCTAACATGATGATGTCATAAATATATTTGTTCTCAGTAAAAAGAAATGGAGGGGGCTGGAGAAATAGTATATCAGCAAATACCATAAGGTATTTGCCTTGATGTGGCAGACCCTAGTTTTACACTGAACACCCCATCCATTTCTTTGGACCCAACTCTAAGTGATTTATGAGCACAGAGACAGAAATACACCCTGAGCTCTATTGGGTGTGGCCCCAAAACAAACAGACAAAACAAAACAGTCAGGGGTGGAAAAAAATACGTGTTTTAAAAAGTCCTTTGATGACGCGAATATTTAATTGCTAAGAAGAGCCTTGGTAATAAATTAACCACAAAGTTTAATCTCTTTTTTGATTTACTCAAATTATGTGGGCTTATTTAATGTTATAAAGCTTTTATTCTGAATAATACAAGGAAGCTGCACTTTATTTTTATGGGGAGGAGAATTCATGCTGTGCATTATTTTTCATGTTGTTTCACTCAAAACCTCTGTTTATCACTGATGAGGAAAATTTCTAAAGTGAATTCATATCCTAAGGGGGGAGAAATTCAATTATAATTATCTCACTACTCCCCAGCCTCCCCACATGTCCCAAGGACAAGAAATGGAAATTATTTCAAAGCCTTCACCGGCAAGCCAATCATCTTGATGATACAGTGAGACAAAAGAGCCGTCAATTCTCAGAGCACCTACAGCTTTCAGCATTACACTCCTTTCACTTAAAGAAATTGCCTGCAGAATTGGTCTATGTTTAGATGACTTACGAAAAGATATTTCCGTTTGCGATCTAAACATAAGTGTTCTACACAGGGAGCTTACCATGCCACCTGCCCCCAAAATAGTTTTCACTCCCCCAAAAAAGTCTTAACACATTTCTCTACTATTTTTTTTAATTATGAGGCTAATAAGCCACATTTTTCTTCTCCATCGTTTAATACACAGGTATAGTAAAATGTACATACATATATATCAAGTGAGGCAAGGGATATAGAAATAAGTGAAATCAGCTTAATGTTAAAACTTAACTCAGAAGGACTCTAATCTGATTTTCACATATCAGTGTGGTTAGTTACATATTGAAAAGTGAATCAAATGTATCTGCATCTAAGGGATTTCAGAATTCAAGTTAATTACTAATTATAAAATACTCTGAAGAAACAAACACTCATTAACTACCAAGCTGTAGGCAAGGTTCTATACTCTTTCTTAACGAGTGAGCTCTATGAGGTTGAACAAATCATATAAAGACTCAGGGCTTCAGTTATATCATCATGACAGGATAAATTCTAAATTGCTTTGCATGACATTGGAGATCCGTATGGCAAGATTCCTTGGCTAATTAGTTCAGATTCATCTCTCGCTTCCTCTTTCTGATTCTAGGCCCTGGTTATTCACATTTTACACTCCAATAATGCTCAATTACTTGTACTGTCATGTGTTATTTTACAAAGCCTCATTTTGAAAAAGACCATAGACTAGGGGTAGAGTAGGTCAGACAATCTGGGTGTGATGACACTATGTTATTTACACACAGTCAAAAACATCCAACTTCATTTCTCAGCATGCACAGCTGCTATTACTGAAATCTGACTAACGTTCTCCCCAAAGACTCTCCACTATGGCTCTTTGTCTAACCATTGCTGATGTTCTCAGCAGTGTTCACTTCACAGCGCTTGGTCTAAGCTACATCCATTCTCTTTCAGCCTTTTTGAAATTCCCATTTCTCTGAGATGATCGCTTAGGGTCTGGGGGCCTCTGACAATGTCCACACTACACTAAGGACTCTACTCCATTTTTGATAGACTCTTAAAAGTGATTAATATATATATCCCTCTGTCAGTTCCTTAAGGACATTAATCCTTATGAGGATACGATCTCAAGTACATAAAACATTCCCCCATTTATATGTAGAAGATGATTAGTGCCTTTGTTGAAGGTTCTAACTTGATGTATCTATTAATATGTGTTAGAAATAAATATTATATATTAGTTCTCTACAATTTTAAATACTGAATGTTAAATATATTTTAAAATGTCCATTAAGCAACTACTATGTAGTGAACAATAAGTGCTTACCATACACAGTTAAACAATAAAGAATCGTTCTAGAAGTCACGGGCACCAGAGAAATTGTTTGAACATTGAATAAGTGAATGGAACAATCTAGTGAAACATCTTGAAGGATTAAGATTATCAATACATGCGAGGGAAGATAGTATAGAGATGATGCCTCCCTAGAAAACATATCAAGGTTTCATTTAGTAAGCAAAACTTGAACTTATCTTGAAACTCTGTTTAGAGAAGTTTATTTAAGAAGTCAGTTGGCTGTCGGACAAAAAGAATAAAAGAACGTTTTTAAAGAACAATGAAAAATATTTATTCACTGGTGAATAAGATATATAAGATATATTTAGGACAGTTTACTAGGCATGACAGATAATTATTTAAGAATGGGGATCAGGGGGCTGGAGCGATAGCAAGACAGGTAGGGAGTTTGCCTTGCACGCAGCTGAACTAGGTTTAATTTCCAGCATCCCATATGGTCCCCTGAGCACTGCCAGGAGTAATTCCTGAGTGCAGAGCCAGGAGTAAACCCTGTGCATTACCTGCTGTTACCCCAAAAAGCAAAAAATGGGGATCAGAATTAATTTTTATTGAAAAGTGACATCCTCTGCCTTGTTGAGATGGGCACTGAAGAAATTAGTGAAGAACAGAGGTAGGAATGGGGAAATAAGAGAGGGAGAGAAAGCTACTCTTATCACTATAGAAAAGGAAGATGAGAATCTGCAAAAGCATGCCTGGTAGCCCCTGTTTTCTGTTACTCAACTCTACTAAATCCTAGACAATTCCCCCTCCATCCCCTCACCATCTGATGGTCTCTGTTTACAATATTTATTTTTGAAAACTTGCAATTGAAAATTCTTTTTCTGTTCCACTTAGATGCAAATCTACTAACATTTTGTCAGCCTTAGATCCCCCAAATGTCTTAAATAATCAGGGGAATTCTTTTTGAAGCATTCCACAAAAAAGATTATGTCTTTGTCTTCTATTTTTTATGATAAGACTAGGAATATAAATTCATTAGGCACCAAGTAGCAAACATTTACTCACATTGATGTCACCTCCCTATTAACATGTTTTGTATTCTCCCAGTTTATATACCTCCAGTACTGAAAAACTCTCACCTTGAGACCTTGAGCTCAAAAATAAATCCTCTGCTAAAAGTCTTAGTTCTTATTGTAGCAGTCTTAAAGTCTTCCCAGCAGTTTTAAACAAGGGCTGGTAAATATTTTTTGTATACCTGAAAGAAAGTACTCCCATGAAAGAGAAGTACACAAATAAAATCACATTTCTGGGTATGGTTTTTAGTACTTGGCAACATATCTTGAAAGGAAGAAATTAGAAATCTGAGGATAATACTGAAATCTCTTGTGAAGTGGGGACATATCATATAAACTGACCCAATTAAAGGAGATGACGAGTGTATATAGGTCATTTGCTGTTTAGCTTATGTGCTTGAAACACATTACTTGTCAAATTTCAACCATACTAATTGGTTGAAGTTGAAATAATATTCTGGATAAAGACAGTGAAAAAATATAGCAGTTTATGTACAAACCACCGATTATGAAAATTCCATTAAACATAATGATGAAATATATGGATTGAAAATGACTATAGCCAAAATTACAGTAGAAAGAATTTGAAGTTCACACACACATATAGCTCTCGTAGAGCCCGGCAAGCTACCGAGATTATGGAGCCCACACGGCAGAGCCTGGCAAGCTACCCATGCGTATTGGATATGCCAAAAACAGTAACAATAAGTCTCTTAATGAGAGATGTTGCTGGTGCCCACCCGAACAAATCGATGAGCAACGGGATGACAGTGACAGTGACACACATATACACATATACAGATGTGTATAGAGATGGGACCATATAGGTACTAGGAATTGAACCTAGGCAGAGTGCAAGACAATTGCCTTTACTCACTGTACTCATTCTCCAGTCTGTAATTATAGCCTTTAAAATACAGCAACTTATCTAAGACTTCTGTCATAAACCTCAAAACTAATTTGGAATGTGTTGAAACATTTTGATAATGTTTTAATAGATATTTGAACTCAATTCTAGAAATATACTTTATAAGGACTATAATTATTTTGGAACATTGGGTGATTACTAAATTGTTTTACGTTGAAAGTCTTGCTTCAAATACTGCCTTTGCAACCATACTTTTTATTTGTTTATTTTTGTCTGGGCACTATTATATAAATCCTTTATATCTGCATCTAGGGTAAGGAATAGTGCTCTAAAAGTGAGGAGTTAAATTATCTATCCATCTAACTTTTAATTAGAGGTTTACATAAATAATAGAGGCCAAACATTTAGTTTAAGTACGCATAGATAGATAGATAGATAGATAGATAGATAGATAGATAGATAGATAGATAGATAGATAGGATCTATCATTATTATAATTATATGTATGAGCCCATTTTAATCAAACATCATCTTTCTATATAGTGTTATTTTAGACAATATAAGCAGTAAGAGTGTATGTGATATCAGGATTCAGAATTTTTACTTTATTTCATTCTCAAGTAAGATGAAAACTCCAGTAAAAATCTTTTTTGAGTAGTTTTTTACTAAATTGAATTCTTCCTTTGCTGAAAGTAAGATCAACTGATGTAATTCAGTTTAGAATGTCTTAATGCATTTATCTTATTTACAGAAGGTTTACACATGACTTACAGAAGATTTGGTTAAAGTAACATAATCGTTTTGTTCTTCAGCAAGTCTAAATATACACATACTGAAGAAGGGAAGTGCATTAGGAATCTAGGGACAGAATTCAATGCTAAATAGTAATTGAAAAAGATGTGTTGCTTGGATACTGCAGAGAACCCTGCTTTGCTTCCTGTGAAGGATAACACAAATCATGCATTAAAATAGTAAAACCTTTTTAAAATTTTAACAATGCAATTGATGAGTATTATAATAAGCTCTGACATATAACTTAGAATAATGCATTTCAATCATACAGATGGTTCACCATGATACCCCACAAGCAATGAAAGATTTATATTGAGTTTTAGCAATATACCTTATGAGGTTTCTAGTTATGGTTGCATAAACTGAACTTAGATTAAGGGCAGTGAAATATTCTTTCTAAGAATAATCAACCTTTCTGAAAAGCCAGTCTCTAATCAGAGGTGTCATGCACGGTTGAATTTTGTGCATAGGACTTACTATTTAATAGCTGTTTGGTGACATTTACAATTGGATGCAGTTATTAAACAATGTTTGATGCTAATTAGATACTGACTGGGAGAAGTGCCTTCTCTCCCTCCCAATTTCAAGATATGATGACCCTGAAAGTTAATGAAAATTGAGATCCATACATAGAAAGCAAGAAATCACAATGCAGAAGCAAAGACTTCTCATCTTTTGTTTGCTGGTTGAGCGATGAAATGCAAATACTTATAGACAAGATGTCTAAAATGTGAGATGTTCACACCACTAATTTCTCCCTCCTGAAGTCTCATTATATGCAAGTCTTCTTCTATAGTCCTGAAAGTTAGCCAAATTGGAAAGGAATTGATCTATACAAAGGACGGTTTCCGTAACCCTGACATTTTGGAAATCCATCCTTTGCTTGACACAAAATGTAGTGTAGTCATTTCTTAGTGAAATATAATTTGTCATTATGCTTCTTGTATATACATATAGAGTTGACTTTAGATCATTTGAAACATGTTATGTGTTCAATTATAGGTACAATTATTTCAATAGAAGTGAAAAAAATCTGTTTTAGAGGCCAGAGACATAGTACAGCTGATAAGGCATAGACTTGCATGTAGTGAATTCAGGCTCAATCCCTGGTACCTCATATTGTCATCTGAGTGCCACCAGAAATGATCCCTGAGTTAGAGTCAAGAGCAATTTTTGAGCACTGCAAGTTGTGCCAAAAAAAAAAGCTGTTAAGTGCTGATGTGTACTAGCAACCTATGTCCATAACTTGAGTAAAATTTTAATTACTTTGACTAGAGATTTTGATAATTTCTCCCTCTTGTTATGGCAGAATAAGTTCAGCACATTAATCCTAGGACATACTACGATTGACTCACACTTAGATGTCACATCAAACAGACTGTACCCAAAGATATTGTTACTGTCACCACTATTTCTTATATATTTTAGTTTTGCACCATCCAACAAAGTAGATCATAATTGATAAGGCCACCGAATGGCAAGGAACATAAATTGTACCGCTGGCATCAATGTGTTAATATATACATATATATGATAATGAACAGGGCTGGAGCAATAGCACAGTGGTTGGGTGTTCGTCTTTCACACGGCCAACCCGAGTTCGATTCCTCCGCCCCACTTGGAGAGCCCAGCAATCTACCGAGAGTATCAAGCCTGCGAGGCAGAGCCTGGCAAGCTACCCGTGCGTATTGGATATGCCAAAAACAGTAACAAATTAGTTTTGAGGTTTATGACAGAAGTCTTAGATAAGTTGCTGTATTTTAAAGGCTATAATTACAGACTGGAGAATGAGTACAGTGAGTAAAGGCAATTGTCTTGCACTCTGCCTAGGTTCAATTCCTAGTACCTATATGGTCCCCGAGATCTGCGTAGAATGATCTGTGAGCTCCGAGTCATGAGTGAGTCCTCAATAATGCTGCTTATACCCCCAAACCAACCCCCCAAAAAGGTAAAAGCAAGCATGAGTTCATGATATACCTTATTCAAAAGGTATAAGCAGAAGTAAAATAACAAGATACATCGCATGCCCCATGTGATGTATTTCGTACATACTGTTTGTACTGCAAGGACCTCTCTTCCCCTTATTCATATCAGCAGATATCCACTAATGTGTCATGTCAGGGTGATTTCCCTTGGAAAAATTAGAATGTCATGCTGGCGACTGAATTGGGTCTCTCATTTTCAAAGACTGCCCTCATCCAGCTGATCTCTCCCCACAGTCTTATATCATTTTCACTCTTAACTCTAAATAGAGTATTTCGTTTCTCTACTACGGAGATGTGAATTGTATGCTACATACGTTATCATATATGCTGAACAGAATTCAGATGAAGAAAATTAAATGATTAGGAAACTTTTGTTCAAGTGTTTTTGGAGATTAACTGTACCCTTTTCTTGAAGGAATAGTGGTTTATTTATTAATTTTTATCACCAACTTTCATGGCTGGTAGTAAGCAAATAGAGGATATGATAGAATACTTTTGACTAAATAAAAATAATATCTTAGAGTGTACTGGCCCAGAAACTGTCAGGAAGCATGAAGAATCTGAACAACTAGTATTAATACAACTAGAATTAATAAAACTCAGATATAAAGCAATGTTTTAGCCTTGCCTAACTTTACCTAATTCTTCCTAGTCAGCGAACATTTGCAATGTTTTCAAATTTGCCATGTCAAATGCACCCTCTCTGCTGAAAGCAGAGAACAGTTTCTGAAACAAATTTGATTAGAATTCTCATTCCTATGTAAGTTCAATTTCTTATCCCTATTTTATATGTGAAACATCTCTTTCATTATAACCCCCTTTACAGATTACAGTCCAGCTGTAGTAAAAGTAGCCATATCTTAAGAGAAAAATACTTACAAAGCTCACATGCTTTAACTATCTAACTATTTATTATTTATTTTTTGTGAATGATTTCCTTTATTCCCCAGGAAAATGTATCTTTCTGTAAAATATGCTCACTCAAATGTTCATTTCTATTCATCTATATGAACTTTAATTTCTTCTTTGCTGCCTTTTTGGGAACTTTATATACTATCACGTGTGGTTCTTACGTCTTTAAATTCTTTCATGCATCTTCTTAATTAGGAATTACATACAATTCAATGCTTTCCATAATAATCTAATAGTTCATACTTCTTTTCAGCAAGTGTGTTTTTCACCTTTCCTCTTTGTATATATTCTACAACTCAAATCATTTATTAGCAAATAAAACTGATGTGACCATTTTTGCTTAAGTCATAGGTGACTTTAACTTTGCAAGATCAAGATTGTGTTCTATGGACTTCCCTTCTATTATGAAATAGATTTGCCTCTAAGTTCACTGTATCACTGTACCACTGTTGGCCCTTTGTTCATCTATTTGCTCGAGTGGACACCAGTAACATGTCCATTGTGAGATTGTTGTTACTGTTTTTGGCATATCAAATACACCACAGAGAGCTTGCCAGGCTCTGCCGTGCAGGCGGGATACTCGGTAGCTTGCCAGACTCTTTGATAGGGATGGAGGAATCGAAGTCGGGGTGGCCTCATGCAAGGCAAACCCCCTACCTGCCATGTTATCACTCCAGTCCGCCTCTGTTATTGCACTTATTTATATTTTTCCAGTATTTCTTTTTTGCCTTTCCTTGTTTTTCCAATTATGCTAAAAACCTCAAAGAAAAGTATTACTCAAGGCTTTGTCATTCTACATATTCTTGTTTTTCCAAACTATAACTCTATAACTGGCTTTGTCGGCAATGTCCTCTTTTACCATGGAGTGTATATATATATATATATATATATATATATATATATATATATATATACACACATTTTTGAAAAGTGGCAGGAAATGCCCCAAAGTATGTTGTTTTGGTCTATTGATTTCTTTGGGCTTTAGACACTTGAAAAATAGCAGGGAAACAGGTTTTCACTTTCTGCAGAATTTCTCTTAAAATGCTTTTAGTTCCACAAAAGGAACTCAATAGATACCAATTTAGATATCATAAACATCTTTTGGGTTATAATCAGAAGATTTGAAATTTCATTCATTAGGGAAAACAGGCTCATTAGAAGATGAGAATAGAAGTGAAAGCTACACCCTAATTGGCATGAACTAAACTATTATTTACTTCCACATAAGAGCGATCATTCCACCAACAAAATGGGTCTATGAATAAATAGAAAAGTTCTTTCGTGGCAGATGCACTTTCCAAGGCTATTTTTTTTCTTTATATTTCCTATGGAGGCCTCCTGCCTCATTTTATAGAAAGCAGAAGCAGCAGCATTTCCTGGGGAAGTGGTTTGGTGGTGTAATAGTTTGCTGACTGTTGCAGTAAAGCTTTTCTAGGATCCTGACCTTATGTTCTTCATAGGAAAGCTGTATTGAATCCTGAATTATAAAGTTAGATCTTTTGGTTACTACCGTCCTCCTTGATACTTCTCCATGAAGATAATGATGTCATTCTAATACTCTCAATAATCTGTCTTTTATTACTATAGTCTCAGCCAGGAACTCAGAAAGACAGAGGGAAAACTATTTCCGCTCTCTTATAAAACCAACAAACACCAAATTTATAACACCTGAAGATCTCTGACACTGAGATCTATCTACATGCATCTGATTTCCTATTGAGCATTGCTACAAAGATCACTTCCTGTCTATTTTCACATATTCTGTGCAAATTAAATATGCGGTGCTCTTCATTGCTCTTCCAATTCTATTCTTCCTTATAATATTTTCTTTCTCCACTGATATAACTTTTTGGCACCACTCAATGATCATTCTCCTCATATTTATATTCAATTGCTGTGCATTATAATCAGAAGCATCAAACAACACTGTTTCCAATATGGCTCCAGTGGCCACTGAACTGCCTTCCACCATTATTTCCTATCTTGTTTTAACCCATTCATTGCTCTTAATCAAGACAATCTTAGCAAAGCAAGAAGAATTTTAGAAAAATAAAATTTGTAAAGTTCAGGCTGCCAATTTTCATCTAAGTTTGCTTTGACTTCCATTGATCTTAGGATAAAATTCAAATTAACCTAGTAGATACAACCAGATGGTCTTCACCACTGTCTAGCTAATCCGTTTCCTCTTAATTCTTACAGTAGTGTTACAGATACGCTCTAGTCTCAAGTTCTTTAAAATATATAAATTTATCTATATAAGTATAAATTAAAACATAAAATATATCTAATATCTATATTAAATACTCATGAGTTAATTGCATTACTAAAATATGCATGCACCTTATGAAAATAATAGGGTTAAAATTCTCAAACACATCCTTTTTCATGTTAGTTTTATAGGAATTAAGATACATGTCTTGCATGTGACTCACTCTGGTTCAATTCCCAAAAATCCATATGGTTCCCTGAACATTGTCACAAGCAAACCCTGGGAACAGAGCCTAAAATGGTCCCGGAGTACCACAAGGTGTGTCCCTGAAACTCTTCAAATAAAAAATAATGTGCCTCTTATATTTTCAGAATAATTAATGCTTATATTAATTGATATTTTATAAGCAAATATGCTGTATATATAATCATATTCTACTACTATATAAAATCTGTAAAATGGGATTCAGTAATAAAATAATCTAAATATAATATAGCACAGTAGTATGGCGTTTGCCTTGCACGTAGCCAACCCGGGTTTGATTCCTCTGCCCCTCTTGGAGAGCTCGGCAAGCTACTGAGAGTATTTTGCCTTCATTGCAGAGCCTGACAAGCTACCCTTGTCATATTCGATATGCCAAAAACAGTAACAACAAGTCTCAAAAAAAAATGGAGACGTTACTGGTGCCCCCTCTAGCAAATTTATGAGCAACGGGATGACAGTGATACAGTGAAATGATATTTTATGTGTTAAAATAAGAGATCTTAATTTTGCAATTAATGTTAATATTTTCCATGTAGATATCTATCAATTTAATAGTTTAGTACCTATCTCAAAACATCTTTTTTATAGCACAATAAACTAGAAAATAGGGTAGTAGAAACTCATTGGAAGTGTGAATCTATATTAAATCTCTAGCCTTATTAAAGACTTTAATAAAATAAATTAGAGTCATTGAACATGCTCTAGAGTCAATTAAACATACAAAAAAAATCTCAACACACAAGGTTTAGGACGACCTGCAGAATTTCACTGTACAGTCTATTTCAATACCTCTCCAGAATTATTCTTGTACAATACAATACTTAGGTTTATAAACTCAAATGCTTCCACTTACATTGAATTATAGGACTCTTCACATCTACCGCAATATGCTCATTTGAAGATATTTATCAATTATAATTCTGTTAGAATCGTGGATCGAATAACAACATTCTCTGAAAACATATCTTATTCTCAGAGAAGCATGAGCAGGTGAGTATTGAGTTTAGGAGTCAAACTTTGAAAAAGATTTTTGTCCTTGTAGCTTATTTTCTACATCAATGTATTTCTTAAGACATACTATGGAAGAGACAAATTTGGCATTCTTGAATGGATGAGTGGAGAACAGGTATGCCTGAGACACTATACTCCTTCCATGCAATAATTCTAACACCACAATGTTATTTCAATTGGAATCGAAACAAATAACCAATTTAAAACGGAAAGCTTCAGTCACTCAAAATTATTTCAAACACGAGTTCTCATCAATGAATAGTGGAGGAGTCAAATAAGTGATTCTATATTTTTTCCTGATTTTAGTATTTCTCGTCTTTAAAGTACCTAACCTTCTACTTTCAATAGTATGCCTTCTTTCACAGTGTGACTCATTAAACCTCTGTGATAATTACGCTCTGAAGCAAAGTTATGAGGATTTAGGATAATAAAAATAAGTTGATGAGCCATGGTTGGCCTATATTGGACACAAAATAAATGGTGTTTCCACTGGTGTTAAAAAGATTCTATATGTATCACTAAAAATGATATTTTTCATGTTTCCAAGATAGCAGAATATTTACCAAACAGAAATATTTGGAGACATTATAGAACAGAGAATCTTCCTCAAACAGCAAAATGAAAGAGTAGAAATATTTAAATTTTGCCAGTTTTATATTACATTATTTAGAACTTCTATGTGGCAAATTTTTCACAGATATCATAGGACAGATAATTAGACACTTTGGGGTGTCTATTCATAGGACACCCCGAAGCCCACATTCCTTCTGTTTCTGCCTATGCTCTGAAATCTCTGTAAAGTATACTATGGTTTGCAAAGGAGGATTTCACTTGACAAAATTTATATCTGGATTATTTCAGATTAGAGATTCTAGAGAGTGAAATCTGTATTTAAATTTCCCAGCAAAACTGACATGTGCGTTGAAGCAATGAGGGTTCTAATGAAGGTTCAAATTGTTAATGGGGCATAGCATTGTGGGTAGAGTTTTAATAATATTCTGATTTCTCTTTCTTATTTTGCTGGTATTCAAGAATGTGCTAATAGTTATAAAATTTGAGCCCAGTGTAACTCTTTTTTTTGAGTGTTCTTATATATTCGCATGGACATACAAATACTTATACACTAATAAAGCTCATACATTTACACACACATCACTTTCCAGTGTATACTTGAATGGAAGGAATCTGGACCAGAAGAGGAGCAGATAGAGTTTTCCTGTAAAGTAACTTTAAACTTTTGAATTAGATGAGGGAATATGAAAAAAAATGGTGTAGGAAAGATTTTAAATAAGACAATCTTGTGTTTCTGAAGAGGAAAATATACCTTAAAATCTCTATGTAGATTTTCTTGAGATCGTCAACTTCCTAATAAACAAGAAACTTAGAACACTACTTCCAGCTAGTTACCGAAGCATGCACAGAGAACAGAATCCTGAACTTATTTCACTTTTGTTCTCATTAATTAAGTTCAAAATACATGTTACCTTACATGCGCCTCTCATAATGAGAAACTAATGATACATGATATGATGAGTAAAGAAATTATCCTTAATACATGCCCAACTTTAATACCATCCGAATCATGCCACTTATACCTCACCCCTCAGTCATTCCTATTTTTATCCCTTAGTTAGCTCAAACCTTAAAATCCCTTAGTTCGAATCAATGGTTATCAACTATTTTTTCTTTGAGAGGACCAAACCCTAGTCCTAGGTGTATTCCATTGGCTTAATAAATCTTTCAAGATTAAGACGGACTGTCTTAATCTTGAGTTTTTCCCCTGACAAAGGCAAATAACCTGGCTTCCAGATAGAGGCTACTCTCACATCTCTTTCTGAACCTTAAAAATTAAATCTGGGTCCTGTTAGGTTTTAAGGATCCCCTTGGTCACAGAATGGCAAGGGTTAATTAGCTGGGCCAGTGAAGCAGAAATAAGTGTGACCAACTATGGCAGCTTTGTGAAACTGGCAGAGTGATTATCCTCACATGGTAAAAACTCAAGGGTGTCTTACTTGAACTCCATAATCTTCTTATTTCTGATTTCCAACAACATTTTGATACAAAAAACCCCACAAGATTCTAGCTAAAGTTAAGGAAAGGAATGTGTATAAAATTGCATAGAGGTTGAATAAACGTTCAGCAATAGAAAAGAGAGACTTGGAGTCTCACTTGAGAATCACAAAAATCATCTGTTTTTCATGCAGGTATAGTGTTTAAATCTAATAAGAACAGGCATTAAACATGTACAAAACCAATAAATTTTACTAGCAGGCATATTTTAAGATATCACATCTTAGTTAATATTAGTCATAACCCAACTTCTTGAAGAAATTCAAGTTATTTTTGATTATTAAAATACTTAAAGGGAGGTCTTGCTGTGCGTAAAGTTTTTTAATTGGTTGTTTTCTATGTTTTGTGAAATTCACTTTTAAGACTTTAGTCTTTAGAAGCAAAATTGACATTTTGCAATATATGTGAAACCGCTACTTTTATAATGAAACATAGTTCCTTTTTTGAGATAATGCAAACAATTCTTTTGAAGATTAATAATTTAGTTTTCTTAATAATTAAATAAGAATTGCATTTCTCAAGTTCAGTCAAGTCTCCTGTTGTCTCTTATTAAGAATTAGTTAGGAAGAAGAATAGGGATATAATTAAAGTCTAGACTATCCTGTCACCCTCATTTAAGGCAGTTATTCTCAAGTTGTCGTTTACTCAGCAGCCTCAGGACCTAGGAACCCATTAGAAATAAAATTTCTTAGATTCACTCTAGATCCCAGAACTCTGTCTGTCCTTGTCTCTGTCTCTTTGTCTCTTTCTGTCTCAGGCTCTGTCTCTGTATCTCTCTGTCTCTCTGTGTCTGTCTGTCTGTCTGTCTGTCTGTCTGTCTGTCTGTCTGTCTGTCTCTCTCTCTCTCTCTCTCTCTCTCCACACTCTTCCCCTCTCCTCTCCAGAAGGCTGTGATAAATTCTGAGAACCAGAACTTGAAAGTTTCTACTTTAATCTTACTCTAACTGGGTACTCTACAAAAAGAGGTCAAATACATCTAGGAGGTCCCTAAACATACTAATCATATTTTGGGTAAGGCTTTTGCAATGCTGTTGGTATTCCTTAGAAACCTGCGTGTTATGTCCTTTCTCCTAAAACACAATTTTTTGTCATAATCCTTGTCTCCTTCATTCTGCATCTGCATTACCTTCTTTTTGTTTTTTAACTCATAGCAATCTAACTTCCAATTCTGAAACTTGGTTTCGCTGCGATAATTTCAGTGATATTTCAATTATGTCAATATCAAAATATGATCTTAAGTCACATGATTATTTGCTACAATATGTTGTATTTCTCTTTCTCCTTCTAGAGCTTTATCTCCATTAATAAGATTATTTTCCTCTGTGTTGTTCAATGCTATATTTTTAGCACCAGAAAGAGTTCCAGTGTTCCTAGTGTAGATCTGTCACTTGATGGGTTTTGGTTTGATTTAATGTTGTATTCTTTATCCTACACATGCTTTATTCTTTATAGGACACACTTGCACTTTGCAAGGTTAACAGACTATTAAAACCAATATCAAAACTATTAAATATCAATCTTTTACTCAAAGCACATATCTCTCCCACTGTCTTAATAAAAATTTTTCTATAAAAATTCCTATGCAAATAAATGGCACAGAGGGAAGAAGAAATTATTACTAATTTGTATAAAACACAAATTAAACACTGCAAACTTCAAAACAACCTACAAAAGCATGCAAATAGAACATAAGTATTTTTGGGAGGGCAAACTCATCAATTCAGAGCAACAGAGAATGATCATAATTAAATAATAGGACTTTGAAATTTGAAGTCTAAATTCTTCCCCACCTGGTTTAAAATGTCATTTTTTTGTCTTGCCTTTACCTCTCTCTTTAGTTTCATCATGAAGTCTATACCTCTGGCTGTGTTCTGAGGTCATTACTGCATTGTTGTACTTTGTCAAAGAGGAGAGGCCCCATTCCTACCTATGGAATCCCACACACTTTTCCCACATGTGAAACTCTTTACAGTTAATCTTTAATGCTCATTCTGAGCTTTTACTTTTTCATTTATCTACATGACTGTGTGACCAATGAAAGTTACTATTTTATACTGTAAAGGCACAATGGGTAAAACAGTAGCACTGTAGTACTATCATCCTATTGTTCATTGATTTGCTCGAGCAGGTGCCAGTAACGTTTCCATTGTGAGATTTGTTGTTACTGTTTTTGGCATATCAAATACGTCAAAGGTAGCTTTCCAGGCTCTGCCATGCGGGCGGGATACTCTCGGTAGCTTGCTGGGCTCTCCGAGAGAGACGGAGGAATCAAACCAGGTTGGCCGTGTGCAAGGCAAACGCCCTACCTGCTGTGCTATTGCTCCAGTCCAGGTAAAACAGTAAATGCTCAAAATATTTTTTATGAAATTAGAACTAGTCAAGGCCTTAATAAGTAGTTTTTGTTGGGTTGGTGACCTAAGTGTAGAGTTTTTGATTTTCTCATTTCTCCCTTCTATCCTCTATACCTGCTGCTAAGAAAGGAGTTTTAATGCTTGCATTCTTTGCTCTGCCAACAAACATCTTCACTTGAATTTTCCAATTAACTTATATTTCCTAGTAAACCCAAGGTTAATTTGAAAATGACAAACCGTGGCTCAATTATTTTTTGTCCAAAATTCTTTATTAGTTTTCCCAGGCATAGAGAATCAACACATATATCTTTACATGTGAAGTATTGTCTAGTTCAAAGTCTCTTTATTCACCTACTTACAGTATATCCACAAAATGCCTCTAGTGTATAAAAATGACTAAAAAATGTTGTTAATCCACAGATAATCACGCTCCCTTCCTGAAGTTTTAAAAGCTAGAAAATGATTTTGATTTTGAAAATGAGTATGGTGCAGAATCAGAATTAGAGGGAACAAGAAGACATAATGTACCCAATGTACCAATGAGAAGTTTTCCCTGGATACACAGATTTTGCTCTTCTGTGTGTCTCTTTCTCTATTTAACATTATTTTGAATTTGTCTGAGTACTTAATTGCTATTTATTTTTACGCAGTGTAAAAATATCTGTATAAAATATCTACAGATCAGTAATGGTGTCTTATAGGAATCAATAGGCAAATCAGAAAATGGGAAACCCAAGTTTATGATTTTATGCAACTAGATGATAAGAAGAAGAAGAAGAAAATATTTCTTTACTGGTGCAACTTAAAATTACTAGAGCTAAGGAGAAAAGGTGTATAGAGTATTTGATTATGCAGCATTTAATTATTTATCACTTAAATACCTGTATACTCTTAAATGAAAGGAAGACTTTAAAGATAACTAGAAGTAAACATATCGTCCTCAAGAAGCTTCTCATTGGGCATGGACAAGTATAAGTTGCTTTACTTAATATTAGGCACATAGCATAAAGAGTCACAAGTTCAAGAAAAACTAAGTGCTTGGCAGAGTCAGAGAAAGAAATAGATTAATTGTTCCGAAGATGACTGGAGCTGACTTAATGGTACAAGTGATCTCTGCCCTGAGTTAAAGAAAGAGGACGCTTTCATTAGTCCGAAACAGGGAAGGAGGTCAGTTAAGGTCCATGGAAAAGTATGAGGTAGAGCA
Source organism: Sorex araneus (assembly GCF_027595985.1). NCBI lineage: Eukaryota > Metazoa > Chordata > Mammalia > Eulipotyphla > Soricidae > Sorex > Sorex araneus. The sequence continues at coordinate 283,546,872 of NC_073302.1, read as the reverse complement.
CAGAGGCTCAACAGGGCATGATCTCCTTGGCAAAAGGCAGCTGGAACAACCGAGCCAGGGTTCAAGAGGTCTTTTTGCTATAAAGAGGTTCCTAATATGAGATGAGGCACAAAAGACAGATTGGGAAGTCAGAACTATCATGAAGAAATTTTTATGAGTGCAGGAAGGGGCACCGAGATATGTGACATTTTCTTCAATATTATTTGAATAGCACAAAGGAATTGGTTTAATCATATCTCAAGGTTGGTCATTCTGCGTTTACAGGTTATATATTCTTTTCTGTTATTTCTATGTCATTGGGAAGCACATGAAATTTCCTTTGACTCCATTTGTTAACCTAGAAAATAAAATTATATTTATTAAATGAATTTTTTTGAACATCTACTCAGTGTCACACTCTCCTCTGAGTCTCGTGTTATGTAGTAAACAAATGAATCCCATTCTTAAATTGAGATGGCAATCTTTTTTCTTTTTCTTTTTGAATCACATCCAGCAATGTGTAGAGATTACCCCTGACTCATGCACTCAGGAATTACTCCTGGCAGTGCTTGGAGGACCATGTGGGATGCTGAAAATTAAACCCAGGTCAGGTGCATGCAAAGCAAACATCCTCCTCACTGTGCTATCTTTCCAGCCCAAGCTGGCAATTTTGAAGGATGAAAATGATTTAAGAATAAATCTTTATAATATGCATTGCGGAATATAGCTAATGTAGGTCTAGAGAAGACTATTTTGATTTCATTAGGATGAATCTCACCGAGAAAGAACTTTGTAGTGTTGCCTTTGTAGTATTGAATGTTTAGGCAGAGAAGAGAGCAGGTGAAAACTACCCAAGGTGAAAGTGGTCTTGGCCACTTTACAGATGAACCAATAGAGCAGTGTGGTTGAGAGTGACGTTTGAGAGTGAGAAGGCTTAGATCCGAGAAGTTGAGGGGGAAAATCTTATAGATCGTAGAGAGGACTTGGGATTCATTCTGGTTAATACAACACTACAAGTATTGGATATAGGTTTGATAGATTCTTACTTTCATGTTAATAGGATTACTCTGACTATTCTGTGAAGAATAATGCACTCACATAAATGAATGTGCATGTAGCACCTCTATTGGAATAACCAATGTGAATGATAGTACTGACCTGCTTCAAAGTGATAGTAGAAGTGTTAAAAGTGGTTACATTGTGAAGTACAAGAAAAAGAAATTTCACATACAGGCCTATGAGATAAGAGAGAAAGAAGAGGATCTAGGGATAACCAAAGTTTTCTTGGTTTCAACATTTCAAGAAATGAAATGATTTTAAGAAATGAAACCTCTTATAGAATGAAGAATGTATTAAAGAGAACATTGAACAGAACCAACACATTTATTTGAGATATTTTTATTATTAATATTTGCAAGTAGAGATTCCAAGTGGTTAACTGTAATAAAAGTTCAAGAGAAAATTCACCAAATGCTATTCTAAACAGTCATGAGTTCACCCAGAGTTATAATGTAGACAACTGGGACTAGAAGGAACACAGGACATTTTAGTTTCATTTTAGTTTCTCTCAGTCTCCTGTCACCATGCCTGGCTGTCATCACCGGGGTCCCTTGGTAGGGGGGAAGGGTTGAGTTTCCCTCCCTGACCTGAGCAGAGCCCCAGCAGCTGAAGACCTCTAGAACGCAATGCTCAAGGACACCCTGGCCACTTTTTTTTTATTTGGAAAGTAAACATCTTAGAGGGATTCTATATTGTTCACTAATGTAGCCTTAATGTTTTACACATAATAGGTGCTCAATAAATGTTTATGAAAACCAATACATCAGTGAATTAATAACTATACGAGCTTGGTCTTAAAAGATAAAATTGAGTTAACCAAAAAAAAAAGGAAATTTTCATTGGCTAAAGTATGAAAGTGAATTACCATTCTACCTATCGCTACCGAGTGCTATTGAAAGTACAGATTTTGGCAGAATCTCCTGACCACACGCCAGGTTGTCTTCACCAGGGTACCTCGGAGGGGGGCGGGTTGACTTTTCCTCACATTCCCAGGCAGAACCTTATTGTCTAGCCGAAAACCTCCAGAACCCAGCCACAGCCTTGCTCAAGGCCACTCTCCAACACGCTCGGAGGAGCCTTACGCATGAAGGAACCGGCAGAGGAGCCCAGGTGTGTGAAACCTGGGGCTGAGTTCTCCAAGCCTGCTCTTGAAACTGGGACTGGGCCTCTGTCAGGGTCCTGGCCAGTCGACCCCGGCACGCTGGAGCATGAGCCCCGAAGTCACCGGACTTACTCTCTATGTGAGAGGGAGTAGAGGGAGTGGGAAGGGGAGAAGCCTCTGCCCTGGCCGTCTGCTCGCCGTGGGATTCCTACTACCGAGAAAGAGGCCGACCGAGAAGGTCACTGAGCAGAGCGGGGAAGCCTGGTGGTCAAGCAGACTCCGTTTATTGATTCTTACACAGGGGATTTTATACACACAATCTGGGGTAGGGGGACATTTCACGCATATATCACGTTTATCTCGTGGAGCACAGGACAGATGTTAGTTAATGATTTGTATTCCCCAATCTCAGGGCCGGGTTAACTAGCTCAGGCAAATGTTAACTGTCACACCCCTCATGCCATTGTCTCCTCAACCAGAGTGCCTGTGTGTGGAATGCAGGAGTGTATGGAATGCAGGGCCCCTGGGCCCCTATACACAGGGCCGGCTCTTGCTTTCAGGGGCAGGGGATTTAGTCAAAGTCTCAGGCTGGCTGCTGAGATCCCAACAGGCCTCCTCCACCCAGACCCCCTATTTTCCAGTAGCTTGGCTGTCACACACACAAACTGCTCCAGTGCCCCGTAATCCCATCAATGGCCAAGATTCAGAGACTATAAAACAAAACTCCTGGAAGAGAGTGGCTGCATTCACAGCTGCACAATCTCTTATTGTCTAGTTTTCTCTCTTGGAGAACCCGACAAGCTACCAACAGTATCCTGACTGCACAGCAGAGCCTGATAAACTCCCCATGCGTATTCAATATTCCGAAACCAGTAACATTGATGGGTCTCATTCTCCTGACCCTGAAAGAGCCTCCAATGCGGCACCGTTGGGAAGGACAAGTAAAGAGAAGCTGCTAAAATCTCAGGGCTAGGACCAATGGAGACATTACTGGTGCCTGCTCGAGCAAATTGATAAACAACGGGATGACAGTGATACAATGATTAGTTTCTCATGTCTCAGTGGAGATGACTGGGAGGATCCAGTCACCATAGGAGTGACCACTGAGGAAGGAAGAAGTGAAAGAGAATTCTTATCCTGGGAGAGAGGTGGAGAGGCAGTAGAATATGCATTATTTCCTTGCATCTGCAGGCCAGTAATTTTGGCCTCCAGGGGAAAAATGATACAAAACCAAAACTGAAACCTTTCTTGGGCTAAAAGCACTTGGATTTACATCCCAAAGACAAGGCTGGGCTGACACATGAAATCTACATGTCAATTACAAACTAGGCAGCACCTGAAATCTATATCCCAAAGACTAGGCTGGGCCAGAGTTTACAATGTACAATATCAAAGGTCAGGCCTGGCTAACACCTGGGATCTGCATATCAAAGACCAGCCAGGCTTCTGTGAGAGAAGGAGAACTGATCCTTTCAATATACTCAAATTATTTTCTGAAGGCAGCTTGAAGGGGGAAAATGTTCCTGTCTGTAGTACAGTCTATGTGGGCTCACCCTGATAGCTCAGTCCATCCCCAACAACCAAGGTTATAAAATTGTATGGAGTTTATTAGAAATACTGGAATTTAGCTTGAATCCCTGAAAATTTTAAAAACTGATGGTAAAGCTCACATATTTTATAACCTGGAAATATTCTTCTCAATTAGATCCTCAGCATTAATCAGTATTTAAAGTAATCCTGAGTGGGAGATGTCTTCAGACATTGAGATGGTGAATTTTGACAGGAATCTAAACATGGAAGAAATCCTATACATAAAATTTAAGGATTCGAGTCATTTATATAGAGAATTAACTTTTATTAGTAGCATGTAGTTGATGGAGAAAATTATCTCCTTAATTCAACTATAGTAAACATTTATTTGAAGCTAGAGACATCTACATCTTGATCATTCTTATCCTGATATTTTAAATAAAATCTCAGAATGTTTACTAAGCTGCTACTTATATAAGCCCTGAAATCCAATTTTATCCACCAGATATCCACATGATAGATTCTTCTCCTCCTTTTTAAGTCTGTGACTACTGGTTAAATAAAGAACAATGTTGAAAAAGTCTAGAATACTTGGTTCAACTCTCTGTGCTTCCTTTGGAGTTCTCTGCCTTTTTTAGCATTTTAATCCTTCCAAATTGACTTGTTTAAAATTGTTTTCGAACTCTTGTGTTTCCTTTTTCTATCTCCTCTAGTGGAATTTTGAAATAAGATATGCTGCTCTTTTCAGAAATAGAAATCTCAGGATATATCTGTGTCTCTAAAAGACAATTGGAAATAAAATCATAAAAGAGTGTAATCATAAAATAAAAATCCCAAGATCGTAAGATAATTCCTGATGCTCTGCTCTATTGCCTAACCTAGGGGACAGGCATTAATTATATTAATTTGATGCCAAGTATAAACATATTAACATTATATATTCTTTAGTGTGAAAGCTATTGCTTAAATAATAATTATTAAATTTTATCAAAAAAGTTAGATAGTGTTGAAAGACAGTTATGAAATCAACAAATATGGAGAAGTTGTTTTATTGTTTTCCATGGGAAGCAGATGATTTAGACATTATGAGAAAAGATTTGGAGTTGAGGGAAAAAGCAAGATATTAGATAATTAAAAAAAATCCATCACAAATTATGTTGCTGTGTGGTGGCACAATTACTGCATTGTTTCACAATGCACAATTGTGAATGATAAGCTTTTTTTCTGGCTATTTTGTCATGTAAAAATTCGAGGTCAGGGGAAATGTGATGGGTAGTAGTAAAAAGAGTGGAGTTCCAAAAACCCATTATGTATTCCTAGAAAATACAGATATAAAGATGAGAAAAAAATAAGCCAGGGAGAGAACTCAGTTTGCTGGAGTGCATACTTTGCATATAGAACATCAGGGTTCAACTCTTGGCTATAATAAATGAACCTTGGGTGTATGGCCAGAAATAGGCCTTACGCATTGCTAAATGTAGTTCCCAACTCCCCAAATGATGAAATGGTGTGCATGATAAGAACATGATGATAATTCTTGGATTTGTAATCTAATACTTGAAAAGAAAGTAAGTTAACAGTACACATCATAGGAAGTGCAGTATCATTTACTATACAAAAGCCCAATTCCAGATTCCAATAAGGAAATGCAGATCTATTTGGGAAATGACACTAATCCAGTTTCTATGTTGGTACTTGTGTTCATTGTACTTTTAGGATCCAACCTACTAAAATGGTAACTAAATCAGTGCATGGCCTTGGGAAAACTGTGTGCTACTTGAATTCAATATGGACAATAGTGAATCATGATTCATATAAGAAAAAATGAAAAGCAAAAGGATTCTCTTGCTACCATATTTAAATAGGCAAATCTCTATCCTTTAAAGAGTTCAATTACCCCAAATTTCAATTATCCAATATTGCAGTTCATATCTACATATATCACGAATCATGAATCACAAAATCTCATTGATTGTCGATTTCTCGAGCGGGCTCAGTAACCTCTTCATTCGTCCTATCCCTGAAATTTTAGAAGTCTCTCTCCACTCGGCCCTCCCAACAATGTCGCACAGGAGGCTCTTTCAGGGTCAGGGGAATGAGATCCAGCTTGTTACTGGCTTTAGCATATGAACACACCATGGGAAGCTTGCAAGGCTGTCCCATGTGGGAAGGAAACTCTCAGAAGTTTGCTAGTTTCTCCCTGAGGTAGAAGTAGGTTATAAGATATCTTCTGGGAGCTTCTTTTAAGTCTCTGGATATTGGCCATTGATGGGATTACACACACCTGAGTTCCTCTGCTGGTACCTTTTTGTGTGAGGCCCGTCTGAACGTGTGGAGAGGGGCCTCGAGCTTGGCTGTGGCTAGATTCCAGTGGTCTTCAGCCGCCAGGAGCTCTGCTCTGGCTGGGGAGGGAAGCTGGAGCCCATCCCCTCCGAGGGGCCCTGGGGAAGACTGTCAGGCTTGCGGGCAAGAGAATTTCTACATATACATAATGTATATCTATCTAAATATATACATATGCATATAATGTGTACA